>NW_006773157.1:2065958-2086322 GCF_000442215.2 Lipotes vexillifer | reverse complement strand
AAACAAAAAAAAAAAAAAAAAAAAAAAAAAAAAATATATATATATATATATATATATATACACACACTGGTAGATATAGAAATGATTATAGGTGCATGCATGCATGTATATATGTATGTATATGCTTGTGTGTATGTGTATCATACATACATAAAACATATATTTTCTAGCTCTGTCCACTGAGAGAGGCCAGAGCAATGGCACTCCAGTAGCAATGATAGCACTAAGAGCCCAGACCTTAATACCATCCTCCACTAAAAGGACCCAAAGCTCTTGGGCTGATCATAGGTCTGTCAGAGAAAATGCAAAATGAACCTGGAACATCTCATTGTGCTAGGAAGTAAGACAATGCTCAAAGAATGATGGGGACACAACAGAAGGACACAAGAGCCACACTGAAGAGTCTCCCACTAGCCAAATCTGGGACAACTTGAGCATCAAAATGATGAAAGTGTCAAAATACAACTGACTTAAGAGACTAGAACCTCACAGGTTTAAACTGGTATAAATACATACGTGCCTACATACGTAAACGAAAGATGGAGAAGGAAAAACTCTTCCTTGCAGTAGATTTCCAACTAATCTATGTAGAAAGAATGATGGAAATAGAAAATTACCACTGTCGTCATGGTGGCTGACTCAGGAGAAAGTTGGCAATGGATGCTAAGTTTTGTGTGGAAATTTGATGAGGAATTAGACATTATTCCTTGGAACACCTTTCCATAAAATATTACTAATCAATTACAAAGGAAAAAACAGTGATTTTTATGGTGGAGAAACATGGCTGGAAAGAATAAAGAAAAGCCACAAGTGACAATCTGGAGAAGATGTTTGTAACATGTATAACAGTTAAAGGATAAGAGTTTCCTAGATACAAAGAACTACAAACCAGCATTTGTATTATAGTCCAATTTAAAAGGGGCAAAAGATACGATAGGGCAATTAAGTCAAGATATATAAATGGCCAACAGATACAGTACAGATGTTCATCCTCACTAATAATCAAAGAAATACTGAGGAAAACAAGATGCCATTTTTTTCCCCTGTTAGATTGGCAAAAATGACAGGTTGATAATATGCCAATCTCTTCACTGGCACCACAATGCATGTCAGTGAGAAAAGAAAATACAGTGTTTTCTGAAGTGATGTCACTTGCAAAATGGCAAGAATATACACCAGTGATTTGGCAAGTAATCTATTACATACAGAGAGTTAGTGTACTTTCCTTGCCAATGTAGAAACTCCTTTTGGTGTGTGCTCACTGAGAACTTCTTCCAGTGTTCTACTGCGAACTGTAACACGAATGGCCATACACTCAGATATTAAGAGGAAGAGACAAGGTGAAGTATTAGTATGATAAAATCAGAGAATCTTGGGTTAATATTCATTCATCCCACCCATCAACTAATCTCTGAACTCTTCTCTAAAAGCCTTAACACCACCATCCAACATCTGCTAGAATACGTCTATTGTTCATTCATTCATTCTTTCAACAAATAATTTACTGATCACCTTCTCTGTGCTGGAGCAGAGATGATAGTGCTGAGAATTGAATGGGGAGCAAAAAGAGACATAATATATCTCTGCAGGGAGCTTATACTGTACAGGGGGAGACAGCTTTAATCAGGTAATCATGTAAATAAGTCTTAAATTGTAACAAAAGCAAGTGGTATAAATGAGAGGTACATGATGATAGGAGAACCTAAAACAGGGGAATTTGACTTTGTCAGGAAGTTCGAGGGAGGCTTCCCTAAGAAAGCGTGGCTGGTGCTGAAATATGATGGATGCAAAGGGGATTAACTAGGTAAAGAAGAGGCAAGAGCATTTTAGGCAGAGGGGCAGCATGTGTAAAAGCCCTGTGGCAGGAGGTAATATGATGAGTAAGGGGTTGGAAAAGAGAGAAAAAGAGGGGGAGTTAGGGTGAGCAAAGCCTGTCAAGGCACGTGGGACCAGCCAAGTGAAATGTGGGACCTTTGTCCCAGAAGCTGGGAACAGTAGTAAGCTCTGGGACAGGACCAGCTCTGGGTCTGGAGAAGATACCTCTCACTGCCTCGTGCAATTCTCCCTATACCAAACTTGAATAAATAAAAACCATAAGTCAACAGTCCCCATAGTTCCATCCTCCCTACTGCCCCAGGGATCACAGATTTAATCCTTGTTTCTCATGACAAGCATTTGGAGAGGGCAGCCTCTCCTGCATCTCCTCCCCTTGCTTCCTTGGCACCCAGCCCTTTTGCCAGAGGGCATTGTTCCTGTCCTCCCTCCACCCCAGGTTGATTCCTGAATGCCCTTCAGTTTGTCCTTTTCTCTTTCCATGTGTGGGCCTGAGAAAGGAATGTAAAACCAATGGAGGGCTCAGGAATGCAAATGGAAGATGATTATTGAACAAGCTGAAAACTGCTCAAAGCATAAACTCTCACTTTGAAACTATCATCTGACTGAAATGGAGAATTGCAAAACTGAGAATAAGGAATGCAAAACAACTAAAGTCTATTTACAGTGTTGGATGGCCAGAGGGTATGAGGAGAGGGCAGGCAGGAGGTTATTCCGTACTTTAGACAGCGTTGTGGTCACCCAACACTAATACAAGAGGAACTGAACATTTTGAAAAATAAGTCTCACGAAGTAGTAGTGAATTGAAACATTGTAATTTCTGGGGCAAAAGAGGTTAAAAGTTATTTATCTATAATTATTATACATCAGAGGCACACATGTACACATGAAGAATCTCATGGGTGAAATATTGAATAAGTAAAAGCATGTTGTAGAATAATAATACATAGGACGTTATGATCTATAAAAAGTTTTAAAAGAAACAAAATTAAACCACATATTAAATATATAAATCCATTACACCTGTAATCTGCCTTCACTGATCAAAGTCATTTTAATTGTTGCTATAAAAAAGTGCATGTCCTCCAAGCTGCACTTAGCCTAAACGATGTTTGCCTGAGATGTTTCCCAGAAACTTGGAGTCCGCTGTGTCTAGTTCAAGCTGAGCTGGTTAAGACTGGATAGGACCACTGACCCTCCAACTGGGCATGTGCGAGTATCAGCTCAGTGACGTTTTGACATCAGAAGGCTGAAAACTCCACCCTCAGATCATGCCAAGTGACTCAATTTTTTAACACGCCTCCCATGAAGAAGCCCGTAGCTTAGTAGTAACTCCTGTGCAGAATGACAATTCCCTCACCTTTCTCTTATTTCCAGTCACCTGTCCCGTCGCTCCCCAAGCCTACGACCACCTTGCTCCTTTATCCCATAGACCTCTCATGCCCCTTGAGGCAGATTTGAGACTTGTTCTCCTTTCTCCTTGTTTGGCTGCCTTGTGAATAAACCCTTTCTTTGCTACAAACGTCAGCATTTCAGTGTTTTGGCTTGCTGCATGTCAGGCAAATGAACATGGTTGAGTAACACATTCACATGCAGTAAAAGCATAAAGATATGAAAAGGAATAAAAGTCCTAATTGCAAGATGGTGGATACCTCTGGGAGGAGAAAGGGCCATGCAAGGGGGATTGGCAAGGAGTACACAGGACTGGAGGTGGTCTTGGTTCATTACATTAGTATTTAGACCTTTTTATATTTATGAAATATTTCCCAATACACTTTTTTTTAAGAAGAAAAAATTGACCACCTGAGTTGCTGGTGAACTACTGATAAGAAAAGGAACAGAAACAAGAACTCTTACCTCCTTTTTAATGATTAACTTTCTATTTAAGAACAGATTCTAGGAAGGTTCACTCCCTGGATGGCATAAAGCAGTCTCACAATAAGATACAGGCAGAGCATTAATGGGCAAACTGAGGCCCCACCGGAATGAGGTGCAGTTATTTAAACTCCAACTGTACCGAACGAGAAGACGCTGGTGTATCGGCAGAACCAGCCCGAAACTAGCCCTATACTGTTTCTAACAAGAAACTGAGTTGTTTTTCACAGACAACAGAACAAAACCACAAGTCATACACCCAAAGTATGCACCGAGGAGAAGATTTTGACCTCAGACAACACCCGAAAGCAAAGTCTCTCTTCCCATGAAACCAAAGGACCTGGACATGACCGGAACCTGAATGCCAGAGCCCTTACAGAAGCGAGGGGTCTGCTGTCCCTGAAGAGCCGGTGCTAAAGCCCCCTTTATCACACCTCACCATAAATGGCCAAATTGCAACGCCCTTCAGTGAAAACCTGCCCTGCACACCAACCCTCTTCCCCTAACTCGTAGAAGCTTGACCAAACCCCAGATCAGGGAGCCACAGCTTTGAGCCTTGCCTCCTGTCTCCTTGCCAGCTGACCTCGCAATAAAGCCTTTTCTTTTCTCAAAAGCTGGTGCCATAGTACTGTATTGGCTACTGCACCCATCGGGCAGCAAGCCCTTTGCTTGGTAACACTGGTCCTGTATTTACAGACATAAAGCATGGTCTTACCCAAATTGCCATGGACCATGTAAATGCTGAATTTACAGTCAGCTCATCAGAAGAGCAGTGAATCTTAGAAGCTCCCTCACAGTCCCTGTTGCATAGGCATGGACGGTATGGAGTCTTTACATATTTCAGTATTTCATACGGCATCAAGTCGACTTACCTGCTGCTCCATGGTCCTTGGATCAATAAAAGTCACCAGGTTGGTGGAAAAGTAACCAATCACATTTTTCATTTTACAAGCATTTCCAATTTGAAGGCACAAAGAACTGAGAACTTGGGGATCCAATGAGGTCTGAGGCATGGTGGTCCCAGAGGAGATGAAGGGGCCTTCAGCATGAAACTGGTCCCCTGTTGACAGTATCCTGATTTCTCCATTGGGTTCTATCAGCATGTCCACTGTCAGGTTGGTGACGCTCTCTGAAGGTGGGTATGCTTCGATCACACCTCCTGGGGGGAAAAGCATGGGTAGGTGAAAGGATGAGCTCACATGGACAGTGCCCATTAGAGCAACAGGAAAGAGCCCAGGCTTTGGCAGAGGGACTCAGGCTCAGAGTCTGCATCTGCCATGTCTTGTGAGACTTTGGGCAAGTAGTTTCAATTCTCTGAACTTACTTTCCCTCATTTTTAAAATGGGCATAATAAGACCTACCTCACCAGACTGTTGTGAATCTTCGTGATACTGTGTCTATAGTATTTAGGCCAATGCTTGGTGTATAGTAGGACTCAATGAATGGTAGTTGGGGTTTTTTTTTTTTGGCTGTATGTGGGCCTCTCACTGTTGTAGCCTCTCCCGTTGCGAAGCACAGGCTCCGGACGCGCGGCATGTGGGATCTTTCTGGACCGGGGCACGACCCTGTGTCCCCTGCATCAGCAGGCGGACTCTCAACCACTGCGCCACCAGGGGAGCCCTGAATGGTAGTTTTGATCGTAACTAGGAAGACACTGTAAAGATCATCAAGCCTATGCCCATTCAGTACATAAACAATGAACCTGAGGACTATAGCAAATCCCTCAGGGGGAATTAACTGCCCACAGTCCACAGTTTGTACCTTGATGACCACTGCGCTTTCTGTTCAACTTCACTGCTTTTTGAAATTTTTTGACAGGTTAGGGCTTTTATCAGGCATAAGAAAACACTGACCATTATGTCAGCCAAAGGACTTCTATATATAGCTGGTTGTTTTAAAATATAGAGCCAGGAGATGCTGCCATTCTTGAAGATCAGGTAAGCTTGCTCCATGCTGATAATGGGAGCTTCATAATTTATCTTATTCTACCTTTTGCTCTGAATAACAAAAATCATAGAGGCAAATTTGATGTTCATAGCAACAAATTAGCCCTGGATAAATCTGTGGCCCAGCTCATTGGTGTCCACAAAATTCACATGGCCCTATTTTCTATTTTTAGGCCTAACTTGTAAATCTTACTGTATCTATCCCTTTTATAGAAAAAAACTTTAAATACTATTTGTGAAGCATCAGATAACATAATTTAAAAGTAAAAACAATTAAGTGTTCCTAGACAAGACAGCCTCTGAAGCCTGACAGTATTAAGATAAACTTGGCCTGTATTTCAGGAATTTGCTGGGAGGTGACCTCTGCTCACAGGCTTTGAACAGCATATATGGTTAAATCCTGAAATTTTAACAATTCTCAAATGCAGCCATCTCTTACTTTATACAAAAGGCACTTTCTTTAAATGTCTATAAATGTGGTTGGAGCTGGTCCTAAAGAAAACTGAGTTTCAGAAGGAAAACTGATTTATCTTTTTGGTTGGTTTGAGATGTGCTTTTCTTTAAATGAGGTTCCTAGTGTGTGCTGTACCCAAATACTGCTTGCTGGGGATTTAACAAGGTAAAGATAACAAAACAGCAATGTCACAATGCACAAGAAAAAGCAAAAAAACCTATTGAGTCTCTGATTCAGAAAACTTTGTGGCTTTAGCTATCACCTACATTTTGAAAGATGGTGCTTCAGTGAAAACACATTGTCCTTTATAGTTACAAGATTATTTTACTTCAAAGTAGCTTATTTGTATTGTCTTCTCAGCAATAGAACCATGGTTTTTTCACTGTTAATTTTTTTCCTTTCGAAGCAATTAATTCCTCTTTTAAAAATGTATTGCCTTTGATATAATCCTATGACAAAGTAGAAATCAAATCTAGAGCACACTTTGTGACCATAAGCACACTTCAGAGAGTAGAAATGAAATGAAACAGTTAATAGGGGAAGATGGCAGGAGATGGTGGCCTAAGGTTCAGGAAACCTGGGGGAAGGCCTCTCTCAGTCAGTGAGCATTTTATGCAGGGCCTGCTGTATGCACTGGGCTCAGAGCCTGGCAGAGGTTTGAAAACACATGACTTACCAGAACTGGATTTTTGAGACATGCTAAAATTGTAGGATCTAACTGTGTTCCCATTCACCACGAATTTGTTGTGTGATTTTGCCCTAGTCACTTCCTAGCTTTAAGCCTCTTTGTCTATAAAATTGGCTCAGTAAAGCTTGTTCTGCCTCCCGTAAATAAGCACTGTGATTACAACACGGCTGAGAGAGAGGAAGAAAGGATAGAGACGAAGGAGGTTGAGGCAAAGCCTAAGCTTGTGGTTATACAGCTCAGGTGAGACAGTGGCTGGGAATACCCTTTCTAATCTACAAAGCTCCCATGAAAATGATAGATTGGAGGAAGGTTTGCAGACTGACCTTATAAGATCTGGAAACTTCCTAACATCCTGTCCTGTATGGACCTGAGATCTTCATGGTCTTCCCCTCCTAACTTAAAAAAATCCTTTATTCTTAACCATTTTTTTTAACATGTACTTTATTTTCTTCCATTTATGCATGGGGTTGACTCTTTTAGCTTTACTTTTCTGGCAGTGGGTGCATGTGGAAATTTGTAGAATCACAGAAATTTAGATTTGAGAAGACATTAGAGATTGTGCATTATAACTGCCCCCCCTCCCCGGCCCCCGCGCTTCTCCCTGGACCAGTGAAGAATCCTTTTTCAGCATTCTTGTTAGATGGTGGGCCATCCTACGCCTTGCTTAAATAATTCATTAACAGAGTGTTTACTATGCCCTTCCACCCCACTCTGCCTTGCAGTATATTCCAACGCCCAACAGATCTGTCCTTTCCCATGTGATCTCATACCCTGAGCTAGGAGGTATTCCTCGGAAAATATACCCATTCGCTCTGGCCAAGACTCCTGGAGCAGCACAGGGGTAGCCTTTTATTGGCTCTGCTACGTAATCACAGAGTGATTTGGGGTAAGTTACTTAATCTTTTGTACCTCAGTTTCCTCCTCTATAAAGCAAGGGTGATAATGGTACCCACCTCATAGGCCTGTTGGGAAGATCAAAGAAATTAATATAGGTGTACTTAGAATAGAGTCTAGCACATAGTAAGCACAGACTGTGCTTGTTATGTTATCTTCACTGTGCTATTCTCACCACTGGGTTGTTGCCGCTGCTGTTGTTAGCATCTGATATAATATTATTATAACACTATTATATATTCATGTTAATATATTATCATCGTTTGACAGTGATAAAGAGTGGAAAGATATCTTCTGTGGTCTGTATCCTAGCTTTCTCTTATAATTCATGTAGGTAAGCATATAGGAATATCTGCCTTACACTGTAACCTTCTGGAGAGTGAGGGGCAGTGTGTGGCCGTGCCTCAGTGTAGCACTCCCACAGGACCTCTCCAACTGGGGATAAGCAGCATTTGCTCCATTCATTCCCTCGTCCACTGACCTCCTAATGTCATTGGAAAATTGAGGAGAAGTCAAGAGGAGGAGGATGAAAGAAACAGAGGCTGACTTTGCTCCAGGACTGTAGAGGATCTTATTTACAAAGTCTACCTTCAGAACTGGAAGTGAGACCATTTCTGCTCTCCTAGAAAATGGAAGGAGAAACTAACAATTCTTAAAGACTTTATTTTGAGTCAGGCTCCATGGTAGGAACTTTCATATCTGTATTTCATTGAATCCTCCCAACAACCCTGTGAAGTAGGTGAGGAAACTGGGCCTCTGAGGGTTGAAGAACCTACCTCAAGGTCAAGGATGAGATCCAAGCCCAGGTCATCTGATTCCAAAGCCTACTTCTCAGGAGAAGTCTGTGGTGCAAAAATATGGTCAGAATCTTGAGCTATGCATGGCACGCTTGGTATGCTCAGTTCCTGCTTACTTAAGAGGCTGAGTGCAAGATAAATATTTAGGCAAAGTTTAAAAGAGAAAGAAAGTCTGCTTGTAGGAGCACTTTTCTAAACCAACACAAGAGTTGCAAGGTATTCACACTGGCCCCAGGTTGACCCAAAACTAGAATTCAAGGTTGTACAGACTAATCCTCAATAGAAGCTTTACAGTCTTATTTACCTTGACTGAGAAATGTTTGGAGGAATTTCCTCCATGTTGGGAACCGTTTCTCATTGACTGGCTGTGCGTGCTGTGCTAAAATGCCCGCCAGCTCCTCGGAGATCTTCGCCAAAGCTGGCTCCTGCAGAAACAAATTAAATAGAACCACAAGCAATTTTACTACAGAAATGAAAACTGCTTGTGGAGTGATTAAAAACCAGGCCTCCAACAGGCAAAAAAAAATGTGGTTACTGTTTACCCAGAGTCAGAAAGCCATTTTGAAAATATTCTCTATTTTACCAGCCATTTCAATTTTCATATTTCAAAGTGACTTGGCCCCTAAATATTGCTGCTAATCGTGCCTGTTGTCTCCAAAAGGCAGCCTTCTGTCGGGGCATCAGGTAACCTCAGTTTCAGACCCACAGCAGCCTGACCAATGGCATGTCCTCGGGCACTGTGCCTCCCTACTCTGTGCCTCGGTTTCCCATTGTGTAAAAGGTGGGGTTCACTACCTTCTCCCTAAGGTCCTTCAGACTGGAATTTTTTTTTTCATTAAAAAAGATTTTATTGATGTATAGCTGATTTACAATGTGTTAATTTCTTCTGTAGAGCAAAGTGACTCAGTTATACATGTATTTATATTCTTTTCCATTATAGTTTGTCACAGGATATTGAATATAGTTCACTGTGCTCTATTAGGACCTTGTTGTTTATTCATCCTATATATAATAGTTTGCCTCTGCTCCTCCTAAATTCCCATTCCTTCCCTTCCCTACCCACCCTCCCCCTTGGCAACCCAGATGGGAATGTTTTTTATACTATGACCCTAACAGAGCTGATCTTGGGAGAGATCATGGAGTTGGCAGGGTCTTTCTTGGGCACCTTCATCTCTTTAAGCTGTGCCAATTCCCCCTGGTTGGGGGGCCTCCATGTAACTCTGGTATCAAAGCCTTAAACCACGGCTGACCCTGTAGAGGTGGGATTTTTAGGAGGGGGCAGGTTGGAAGACTGAGATGGGGAGCGGTGCTGGCCTCAGTCACCTGATGTGCCCCACTAGGTCATAGCCTCATCTGCCTAGATGTGAGGCTGGCCCCATGTCATTGTACAACAACCCCAAACTACAGAGCATCCTGTCAAAATGAAAACAGTAGGAAACCCTCTGATGAATAAGAAACCTGGCTTTTTGACATGAAAAGACTCGGTTTGTCGGGACATTTTGTTTTTGTTTTTTTTTGGGAAGTCTTAGACTATCTAAATTTTTTTAGATAGAAGCCACCTCTTCAGATATTTTTCCTCTCAGAAGAAGAGCAGGGCACTAGACACAAAACATTTGATGGGCAGGATTCATATTCAAAATATAGGACATTGACAAGAAAAACTCAGGCTTGCTTTGGGTTGCTAGGGAACTTTCTAATCTTTGAGTGAATATCAGTATTTGGAAGAATCAGAAAAGAATCAGCTTTGGCTAGTGGGGCAGGAGGGACTCTTAGAAATCATCTGTACAGCCATCTCTTTTCAATTTCCCTGCCTTTAAAAAGTGATTGTCCTCCCCCCTCCCCCAGCTCCTTGGAACATCTGATTCATTCTGGGTCCCGTGCCCTCTGAAAATCTATAATAGAAGACAAATAAATATCTGAGAGTACACTCTAGGCAGGTCCCAGTCACCTGAATAATTTCTGAAATATCCAGAAAATCCTGGTGGTAGAGTCTCATTAGTTAGCTTAGTATGTGCTTGACGTACAAAACAAAAATGCCATGAGGAAGGGAGAGTGCCGCTGCCCACCCTTGTTCAGGTGGCTCTCTGCACAGTTGGGGGTCGTGAAGAAGGGCTGGGGAAGCCAGCTTACACAAGGAGCCTCTATCTTGGGAGTTAATAGCCAGGGAAGTTGCTGTCAAAGCCCGAGCACTTCGTATCCTGCACAGTTTACATCTTCTCTGCTCTTTACTGTACTTTGCCTCATCTCCCCAAGGCCCTGCATCTAAACCGTAAACAAGCACACAAAACACGCAGTTCCAACAACCTGGACCCCCCTTCTTGGTTCCTTCTTTGAGCACTGTCCTCCACACCCATCTTTCTTCTTGTTTTACACTTGTTTCAGTTAAAACCATCCTACTCTATCGAAAGAGACCAATTGTCTATGATTCATGCAGTGCCCCAAAGCTGGGATGATGAAGCACGTCTGTAGGTTCCCACCCTGCTTGGGAAACTAAATGTCAAGGAAGGAACCCATGCAGGGCAGGCCTTCTACCAGGACAGCGGAGACTTCCTTTTTGTTCTGCCCTGATTAAAGGGCCCTTTCTGCCCTGTTTCTGAAAGGTGTTGAACCATCTATCCAGTGATCTGTTATCTGCTATCACATCAAGTCAGTTCAAGAGAAGTAATTCATTTATTCATTCATTCATGCAGAAAATGACAGGTACTTAGAGTAGTCAGAATCACTGAGACAGACAGTGGAATGGTAGTTGTCAGGGGGAGGGGGAATGGGGAGTTAGTGTTTGATGGGTACAGGGTTTCAGTTTTATAAGATGAAAAGAGTTATGGAGATGGATGGTGGTGATGGTTGCACAGCATTATGAATGTATTTAATACCTTTGGACTGTAGACTTAAAAATGGTTAAGATGGTAAATTTTATGTTATGGGTATTTTACCACAATAAAAAAAATCGAGGAAAAAAATTACAGAATGTCAGGTCTAACTGAACCAAGGAGAAAGAGTGTTTATGTGTTGGGGTGCGGGGAGACTAGAGATGGAGGTGAGATAATGAAGGAGTATGTGAAAGCTTTGCCACCTAAGTCTTGAAACTAGATCTCTATCTGTTTAAGGATTAAGTCAAAACTCCTCAGTACTACACACAAAGGCCCTCTGTGACCTGGCCTCTGATTCCTAATGTAGCCTCACTTCACTCCTTTCTGGCTTTCAGTCTTACCCCAAACTGCCCTGGCTCAGTGTCTTTCCTCCACCTTCCTTCCCCGCCTTCCTCACCTAGCTGACTGCTCCTCACCCTCTCTGAGTTAGTTCCAGTCATCCCTCCCCCAGGAAGCCTTCTCTGCCATCTCTGTGGGGTATCCTTTCCCCATGCTCTCCAGCTCCCCGGGGGCTCCTTAATGGCGTGGTCAGTGGCTTTGAGGTCAGGCTCCCCAGCGCTCAGCACAGGGAACACTCAATATTTGTGGACTGAGTCGTGGAGGTGATAAACACAGGGACCCAGTCCCGAAGAGCTGAAGTTACAGAATAAGGGAAAATGTGAAACCTCGCAACAGGCTCCCTCCTTGCTGCCCAGGGACCACCTTGGGGGATGACTACTTAAGAAGCACCAATTCTTCCCGGCTGGATTTTATGAGATTCCCGGCCTCTGAGGGGCACTGGAAAGATAAATGAGGGGACGTTTATGAAGTGTCACCTCTGATGCAACATGCTATGTGAAGGCCAATAATTAACTTGTGAGGCTGTAGCTTGCAAGAGGCATCTGGACACTGTGTCAGGCTGCACTCACTGCCTCTGCTTACAAAGCCAGCCACTCTGCCTTGACCTACAGCATTTGTGCTGCGTACAAAGCCATAGCAAGGGGGTAAATTTCCTAGAGGAAAGTCTGCTGTGGAAATTGTGTCCCATCATGAGAAGTACAGGGCCGAAGGCACTTGCAGGGTGACATTTGATAGGGGATGCTGGGGCACACAGAGGCAGCTTGGGGCCACGAGGAACTCTCTAAGAAAAAGATACGCAGAGAAATAATGGGGTGGGAGGTATTAATTGTTCAATTTATTTCTTTATTTTGAAAGCATCTGATAGGAAATAGAAGGATTATACTAAGAATGGCCTTAGTTCCAATGAAGAGATCAGATGCAAGTTTTCAGCTTGGGGGGAGTTTCTATTCTCTAGTGTTTATCATTTTGCATAGTTCAAACACAATTACCACAACTTGAAGGGCAGATGCTGATAACAGAAGATCTGTAGCTATTTGGACTTATTCTGTTCAGAGTAAGTTTAAGTACACATTGATGCACAGAGACACAGATGTACAAAACCGTGCCACACAAGCCCCCAAATTCATGTGCATCATCAGAACAGTATTCATAAAATACTTTCTCTTGTCACAGCAGGCTCACATTCGTTATCTCCTTTGGTCCTGACACCAACACTCTGAGGTGGGCCAGCACAGGATTATTTCCCCTGCTCTACAAATGGGAAGTAGAGGCCCCTGGAGTGAGGAGGCTTGTATAAGATCACTGGCTGAGTTGTCAGATTCTGTTATTGGGTGATTTTCAACACGTGACTGAAGACAGAAAACAACGGAGTTGGGGGAACCATTGCTAGTTTGCCTTCTTCCCCACTGCTTTTCACCCTTGCAAAGAGTGTGTGTGTGTGTGTGTGTGTGTGTGTGTGTGTGTGTGTGTGTGTGTGTAGAGTATCTGTTACAAGCCAGCAACCGGGGCACAAATTCTCTATCTTACATACTTATGAAATGAGTAGTTCAATGAGGCACATCAAGGTGATAGACTACTGGTTAGTGTTTCAGAGAGTTTATCATCCACATGGAGCAGATCGTTTAGAGCTAACAACTCTGGAGGTGTGGAAAGGAAAGCTTTTCATCTTATGGGTGATAAACAAATGTTAGAAAAATACCTTTCACTTCTTGAAAAAAATCAATTCCAGATCTTCATTCCATTATGAGCCATACTGGCTCTGGCAATGCACATTAGCTGCTGGTCTTTGTGGAGCTAATAGGTCTAGAGCAATTCCCATCCAGGAGGAACCTGAGCCGCATCTGTGCCACCGCATAGCCTTGTCACCCAGTATCCATATTTACCCCTCAGAGTGCATCAGTGATAGTCATGACCTTGGAGTGTTCCAAGATAACTGCAGGGCCTCCAGCAGCCTGACCAGCATGCTATCAAGCATGGACCTTACCTCTCAGCTCTCTCTTTTTTCTATCAAGAAAGTATAAATTTGAAGGAAGAGATATTTGACTGAAAGAAATTCAGGATATCTCAGGGGAAGCTGCTAGCATATCCAATTTAATATTGCCCTCAATGACTAAAGCTACTTAAAGCTCCAGAGAGGTAACTTTCCCAAGTAAATTCTAAGTGTGTGTGTGTGTGTGTGTGTGTGTGTGTGTGTGTGTGTGTGTGTATGAGTGTGTGCGTGTGTGTGCGTGTATATGAGTGTGTGTGTATGAGTGTGTGTTTGTGTGTGTGTGTGCGTGTTGGGGAGGATGAACAAGGAGGAAGAAAGAATACAAATTAGATGCTCTAAATATCAATCTCACCAGTACTCCTTTTATTTCAGAAGCTTCTTTGCTGGATCGGCAGTGGTGAATTAAGTAAAATAACTTCTCGGCTAATCACCTCCAATCTCTCACATCAGACATTGGTGTTGTTCAAAAGAGAAACCAAGGGACCTACCTAGATGATTCTGCTTTATAGAGTCTTCTGATACCCCTAAATGGAGGAATAGGGACAAAAGGGCAAGACAATCACTTGAAAAACTAAGCAAGAATGTCAGTGTTGAAAGAGGCCATCTGGAGCATCTAAGACAAATGCCTCGTGTAACAGAAGAGGGGATGGCGCTTCTACACTCATACAGCGAGACCACAGGAGCTCTCTGGCTGCCTCTGGTTCTGGGGTGAGTGGTTTCCACCACCCCTGCTGCCTCTTTCAAAGGGAAAGTGTGGGTTCCATGAAAGGTGCTCAGGATTTGAAAGGCTAGCGGCACAGAGATGGAGAGAAGGGAGGGATTCCTAATTTGAGGGTGAATTTAGGAAGGTTACTTTGCTTGCACAGGACACTTTTTACCACTATAGTTATTTTTTAGGTAAAACAATAGCTCTCTCTTATTGAAAGCTTACCATGTGGTAGGTCTGTGCCAGGGATTTTATATTTATTATCTCAAAGCGAGTCTCTGAAGTAGTAATCATCATCTCCATTTCATGTCACACACCCATGACGTGGCAAACTGGGATTCAAATCTAGCTGCTACCAGTATGCCATAGTGTGATGAGATCTGGGTCTGTAACTGCCATCAGTGGGCATTGATGGTCCATCTGGGTCAGATTTAGATCATCCACATGTGATGCTAAGTCTGTGCTGTCAAATTTATGACAAATGGTAGAATGGACATCTGTTGTTGGCTGCCTAGCATCTTTGTCCCCTCGTTCCAGGTAATGATATCCCCAACTTCCTTTCAGGAACTGTCCCTACCCCATTCTTAGCTATGCAAGAATTGAGAGTGACTCCACGCTCAGCTCCAGGGATGGGCCCCTGGTTAGCAAAGCCATACCCTGGCCACAGTGATTGGTTCAGGAGGGGCACATGACCCAATTAGGCCAATCAAGTGTTAGGAAACACTTGCTGGGGCCTTCTGAGAAAGAAGCTTTTATGCCCTTCTGAGAATGCTGCCTGGTGAGATGTTCTCTCTTCCTATTACATTGACCGGGGACAAGCTCTAGGAGCTACTTGACTAAGGACAAGTTCCAGGAGCCACTGGCAGCCATCTAGCGACCCTGGGGACAGCCAGCCTTAGGATGGAGCAGACATTATGCACAGTACGGAGGAGTGATGGAAAATAACTGGGTCCTTAGTGATACTGAGCCACTGGATTAAGCCTTGTCTGATGCCAGAGCCAATCTCTGGATTTTCAGTTAGCTGATAATAATAAATTCTGCTTATTTTTATTTTTAAAAATTCTCTTTATTTTTAAAGTCATTTTGAGTTGGATTTTCTGTTATTGAATATTAAACATTTTAAACTGATGCAAAGGGGCGGGCCAAACCGTGTATCCACAATCCATGCTGGATGCTTAAGCGAGCAAATGCTCTGATCACTCTATGCATTGGTTACTCTCATTCTGCAGTCAGTAGTGAGGTTTTCACTCATTCCTTTCCATTAAAATCATTAGCAATCGTCCCTCTTTAGAGTGCAAAAATAGGCTGAGAGGATGAAGAAAAAATGAAAATGTCTTCAGCAAGTCATAAACCACTTCCCACACCTACTTAAAGTCTAAGGACTACCTTAATACTCCATGTTTAATTGTTAATTGAGAGTTTAAAAATCAAAAATGCCAACTTTGCCTTCGATGAGATGGCAAATTATGCTGCTGTAGAAGGTAACATAATGTAAAACAGCCAACATTACCAAGGCACACAAATGCTTTTGGTATGTAAAATTGCTTTGTAAAATATTTGCTCCATCTGCTGAAAGCGGCAAAGACAATTTTCCCTTGATAGCTAATGGCCCATCTTGGCTGTGTGGCAAGTGATTCGCTGCGGTGGCGGCTCTCATTAAACAGAATGGTGAAAATGTGGTATATAATTCCATACTTATGTAGCATTATCCACTCGCTGCTTCTCGAGAAGTCTGTCCCTCATTATCCAGGCCTCCACCTTGCACCAACGTGCAGGCGTAGCAGTTGGTTTGACTCGAGAAGCGTTTTGTCCAACTGAGGCACGTATGATGCGCCTCCATTCCAAAGCTCAGCACAATTGCTTCGCCCCGACCAGAAACGCTAGAGAGCTTCATTCCCTTTCAGCTTTCCAGCTCTTCGACTGCTGTTTCTTTTTTCCCCTCTCCATAGGGGGCCATGATTTTCTTTCTAGGCTCACCCTGTCGCGCTGCATGCTGGGGGTTTCAATAGATAAAGATTAAGCATTTCTTGAAATTCTTACTTGAACTTTGCACATACACAAAAGCAGGAAAAATTTTTCCTGTGGGCCAAAGCGGCCACCATAAAAGCCGGACAGGCACCGCCCTTGGTTCATGGTGTATGTGGTCGTCTGTGATCGCTCTCTTTAACGGAGTTGTTTACACTATTCTCTGAATTACTTCAACATCTGCTAAAAGAACAATTAAAAATAAATAATCCAGGGTGGTTTAAAAAAAGAAGAATATGTTCATGTTTTGGGAATGATATTAAAAAGTAGTTACAACAGCAAGTGGTAGATTTTTTTAAAGATATTTTTAATGTTGGACAGTGGGTTTAAAGGCAATTATATTAAATATGAGTGACATCAAGTAAAAAACATGTGACTGTTTTAAAGATTACACAATATTTTAAAGCAGAAACCACGCAGTTTAAAAATCAACCATAAATGGTAGTGGCCATAATTATTATTATTGACAATAGGTTTCTTTCTTTCCAGTTAGAGAAATATCACTGCTTGAGAAAACTGCCTATGCTGAAAAAGCTCTTTAGTTGAAAATTAAAAGCAAAAGAAAACACATGTGCCCTTTGGACTTGACTTTTCATTCAAGTAGTGGGGAGCGGGGTGAATTTGTTGACTGAAATGGGAGACTATCAGGAGGATTTATATTTTAATTTTATACAAAATAAATGGGCAAGCATCTGCCTTTCTTAATCGGAGTCTGTACCTTCTTTGATATTTCCACATGTACAGAGGTATATACTTGAGGCGGACGTGATAGAATTATATATTTAGTATTGTTGTTTTTTCTACAGACCATGCTTATTAAAATACCAGGGTGGTAAATCGGTGAATTCCAAAAGTGAGGATTTTTTGTTTGCTCTGGCACAATTACACGAAAGTCTGGGTCTTCTCAAGGGCATCCCTCTCTCACCAAGGGGCATGGAGGACAGACGACCAGAAGCAAATGGCGCAGTGGCCGGCAGAGGAGGGTAAAACCCACTCTGAATCTGATCCAAATATCCGTGCCTGCTCTGTGGCTTGAAGCAGATATTTCCAAAAGAACTCCAATGGGGACTTCCTGTATGTGAAAACATAACCACTTCTCGTACCCGTCATCTTTTGCTTTATTCCCTCCTTCCACACTGTTATCGCGAAAACTGGTAGTTAAATTCAATTGATTCAAAATATTCCGGATCCATATGGCCGCCAACCCTGGAGCTGAGGCGATAGCGCCTCACTGCTGTTCTCAAGCATTTGCCTCTCCCCTAGTCCCCAGATGGTGGGAGTAACATTTAAACCTCCTTTTCTCTGCCTTGTACAATAGACCTTGGCACCATTTCAACTGTTTACTCCGGTAATTAACAGCTCTGATACCACAACAATTACAACTCCTATACTCTCACCACAATAATGCTATGAATTAGTGAGAGCTAATGGCTGGAAGGTAGAGGGTTTCCAGACTGTGAGATCTGTGCATTTTTAGAATAAACTAAAAGGTACAAACAGCATGCTTGCAGTAGACAATGATTACCTAGTAATTAGTTTACACAAAGCTTCCTATTTAATGGCAAAACGCTGTAATTAACGTGTGACAAAATCAAAGGGTACTTTGTAAGCATATGAAAAATTAACACTGCAGGCCCATAGCTTTATGTACTGATTAGAAGCATATTAAATCAATAGGACACACAAACCAACAGCTTGTATAGCTGATTATTATAGGTCCTCAGAAGGGGGACCCAGCTTTCATTTAACTTGGGGAGGCAATTTTCCTTCTCCTGTCATCTTCCTCAGGCACAGAGAAGCACCTCACACCCAACCCTGGCAGCTTCATGAAAACAGCCATTGAACTGGAAGAAAACATTCTAAGTCATTTTCAGAGATAAGGAAAAATATGTAAATGACTAAGACTTTCCAATGATTGCAGTGACGTGCTGCTACACTAATTAGAAAAGACACCAACTGGAACCGGAAAATGAAGCAACCGGATCTCAATCTTGTGGTCAGAAAAATCTCTACTTTATCAGGTCAGTGCCTCTTTATACAACATGTAGGAAGTTTAAATAACTGGAATTATTTTCTGTTTTCAAATTATAAGAAACCAGGCTGCTGTCAAGGTTTATTCTTTTAAAGGCATTATCTGGGTAAATCATTGGGTAGGCACAACTTGGTCAACAGTCTGTATCCACAACAGCCACAATCCTAGGTAATGATAATTGATGCATAGAACAATGTTCTGGAAGCCTACAAGATGTTACAGGACCTTCTGAATCACCATGAAAAGATTAAATTGTATGTACTTGTTCAATATTACCTACAATTTAACTGTAATGCAATTTTATGGTAATATTAATAACAAGTAGCATTTCTTGAAGTCTTATGTGCTAAATACATTGGTAGCCAACCCACAAAGGTTATCTCATTTAATTCTCACTACCTCCCCAGGAGACAGGTACTAATATTACTTCTCTTTACAGTTGAAGCGATAGAGACCTGGAGAGCTGAAGTGACTTGCCCATGGTTCCCCCTGAGTAACCTCTGTGTGCCTAGGCTATGGAACCCACGAAGCCAGGCCACCTCCTACTTATCCTGAATGTTCAATTATTCATACTAGCCTATTCCAGACCTCATTTTGCTTCAGAGGAAGTTTACATGTCAATCTGGAACAGGAGACTAAAAACAAACAAACAAAACATGTGGTTGCTTATCCAAAAAACAGGGTTTTAAAAACTCACTATATTTTTAATGCTATGTCTGATTGTGAAGATAGGCTACTTACTCTAAGCTCTGTGAGAATTTACAGGTTCACTAAAATGATCTTGCTAGTGTACTAAGTTGAGAAAGGCATTGAAAATTTGTCACCTCCATGAACGATCAAAGGGTGATATCTAAAACTCACTTTCCTCACCCATGCACATAAGTAGGTACGTGAGGCAGTTAGGTTGCAAAGCCGAATCCTACAGACCCCCCAACAGGGCCTCTTCTTTGAAACTATGAGGTGTGTGTACCGATGGCCCTCTTACATCTCAGCCTGCTGGCAACAGGACAGCAGCTCTCCTTTCAGACAGGAAAGGGAAGAAATTTGAGAGCAATAGCTGTGGGACGTTTGTGTTTCCCACAAGTCTCTGTAGAAAGCAGACAATCTGCCACAAGGGCAGCAGGCCACAACGGCAGGGACCTGAGGGAGAACACTACTCTAAGGCTTTCAAACAATGGGTCTTTTCTAAATGGATTCAGCTCAGTTTGGCAAGGGCATGGGGCCAGGAGGAGTGGATGTGTGTTCCAAACTAGGTGCGGATCATTTACTAGCTATGTGAACTTGGGCAAGTCACTGCACTTCCCAAGCATCAATTTCTCCTTCGGTAAACAGAGTGACAATACCTTCCGTATCAAAGTGGTGTGGAAGTAAATGAGTAAAAACTTCCGTTTTTTTCTGAGATTGAATGAGTCAATTCGCATAAAGTTCTGAAATGCCAGGACTCCCGTGGATACCAAAATCCAAGAATCCTCAAGTCCCATGTATAAAATGGCATTGCACAGTTGCCCTCCATATCTGCAGGTTCCACATCAACCAACCGTGGATCAAATATGCAATGGTACAATTCTATTATTATTAAGAAATATGGAGAAATGTCAAGATCTTATAGTGTATTCATGGGTCTACAAAATGCTAGATCTCACATCTAGGCCAGTATTCTGGAAACTACTCTTCTAAAGCAGTGTCACCAGGCCTCACTACCACCAAGCCAATCTTCTAGGAGCGAGGGAGGGAAATATTACCCTTTAAAAAAAGAAAGAAAGAAAAAGGCACAAGAAGGACTAGTACCACAACAAATGTCTACCTGGGTCTCCCTACTCTGTCTTAGGTGGGAGTATCCATTGAAGGTTTTTCCCCTACAGGTGTGTTTTTGCTTAAGCCTTTATTCCTACTAAATGAAATCCCCCCCCCCCCC
>NW_006773157.1:2055539-2065490 GCF_000442215.2 Lipotes vexillifer | reverse complement strand
AACCCCCCCCCCCCCGACTGGGGAGTGGGGACTTTGGAGCATGCACACATGTGTAGATTCATTGAACCTTAACAAGCATTAAGTACTTAAGTGAGTGAGTTTACTGGAACCTGTTGGCGGAAGTAGGTTTTGTTAGCTGGTAGGATGAAGAGAGTAAGGTTGGTATCAAGCCACCATGAAAAAAATGAGAGTTGTGCTGTTTTCATTGTGGCCATCATGTAACATTCTGCTTTTCCTAAAATCACCTACATGTCACCACTGATTTTTTAAATGTGACTTCAATGTTTTAGCATTTGTTGATGCCATGACTTTGTTTCAAGTCTCAACTGCAACCAAATAACTCTCGTTCTCAATTAGATAGGTAGAAAAAAAGATGATCTTTATATTAGATCCTTGAGTCTACACTGAATCATGCCTACATCTAAAACCAATATTTACATAAGATGCAAGAGCCTCTCAAAACAGTTCAAACTCCCATAAACAGCACTGTTTTTAATCTGTTGCCTACAACATACCAGTGAGAAAAATCATGGTATCATGTCATAAACTGCTATGCAAATGATGCTATTTGTAAGTATTAACATAGTTTAGTGCTTTCAGTCATATTCTCATTTCTAATAATTCTCCCAGAATGGAGTCTTTCTCTGGACTCTTAGCCTACAGGATAGTCTTTCATCAAGAAGCTGAAATTTTTAATAACCTGCCAGCATATGTTTTATATGTGCCAGGCTAGGCTTGATGACACAACATCTTCATTATCAAAAGAAACAGGTCTACAAACTGTAATAGGACATTAAAACATGCCTGTGCTCATAAAGTAATGTTTTGATGTCTAAATGTGCACCATTATGATGGTCTTCTGGAACAAAAGATAATTCTAATCCTAAATTTTCAATAGCTACACTCAGTGGAAATTACGGTTCACTTCCACTCTGAATGCAATTTCACTTTGAAGGCAAAAGAATGTCAAAAGTCTCCTACAAAAAAAAAAAAAAAAAGCTCTTCAGAACTACTTTATTTTTTATTTTTATTTTTGTCTTCTAACCACACCTTGGCCAAGCACAGGTCTCAGAGTGTAAAAAGATTTCATAATAATGATTTTTCCCTTGTTAAGTTAAAAAAAAAGATTTAGACAGATTATTAATTATTCAAAAGTGTCACATTTGACAACAGTAACAATAATGCCAGATGTATTTGGTGACAATTTAAAACGGTATTGTTTAAAATAATTGAAATTAAATAATATATATTCAGGTTTCTAAATGCAATTCAGCCAAATGCTAATATTTTAAATATTTTTAAAACTTAAAGTTAAACATTTCAAATTTATCATAGTCCAGTATCAGGAGAATTTTATGATAATTGGTTTGAAATATTGAGACCAGCAAATACTTTGTACATTAACATTTCAGTCTTTTAGATTAAAAAAGTCATACTTTTCATGGTTTAATCTCAACAGTTTTGCTTAAAATTTTTTTATATATAAGATGAAACAAAATCTAGTCCAAGGAGAACACAAGAGAAACCTCTATGGGCCTCAAAATTAAATACATTTCCCCTGTTTTATTTTTTTCTAGAAGAGTAATTCATTTTGGTATCCTTTAAATAATACGTAAAAAGCTGGCCATGACAAGTACTGCATTTAGTCCATTCACTGATGGAGGGGGAAGAAAGGCCTAGAATAGATTATGAGGAGAACAGTAATATTTATAAAAGGGAACTCTCTCTTCTGACTATTCTCTAGATTTATTCGTCATTTCACTTTCACAAGAATAATGGGGTTCTCTCTTGTGTGCCCCTCCCTTGCTATCACTTGTGTCTTGATTCATATACTCGTATAGTGGGATGCTCAAAGCAGATGCAAATCACTGCAGAGCCCACTACTACAGACATCAGTGGGGAAGGAATCAGTTAAGGGAATTTGCATCTGAATTTTCCTCATCAGTTATGCTTTCACCAGTAGCTCAGCCAAAACAGAGATTGGGATTAAGAGAAGCCAGGCAAGTCGAGGTCTCTGGATGCAAAATGACGCAACTTTTAGAATGGTGGGGATAATTCATATATGAGGCCATATAAAACTAATTATTAAGCAAGTTTTAAACAGACTAAGAGTTGTACAATTTATCCTTCCATCAATATGTGTGGAAAAATCTGTACACGTCACTCATATGCTAAGAGTTTTTACCTATTCAGTTCTTGCCGGGAAATTTTCTTGCTGGAATGTATTATTTTCTCAACATCTCACAGGCACCAGCAGTTACATAAATTTCCTTGAATTGTCTTCAAAAACATATGACTGCTGACAGAATGCTATTATACATTAGCTTCCAGGTGACAAGCATTCACTAATAGAATTTCTCTCTCACAATAAAATACAACTAGCTTAATAACAACACTTGTTAGAAGCATATGATCAAGACCCACTTACAGCAAATGATTAGATTTGTAATGTTATTTGAATATGGTAAAAAGATTACTTCCTAATTATCATAATCAATTTGAGGACTTTTAGGGCTCCAAGAAGGAACATTTAAAATAACCTAATCAACCTCATTCACTTTGTATTTAAGAACTAAGGCCAAAGAAAGTAAAAAACTCGCCTAAGGTCTCACTGCTGGTAGGTAACGCAGCTGAGTCTAGAAGAAAGTGCCTTATCTTCTAGCAGAGCCTTTTGCTTTATCTCCTATGTGTTCACAGACACTTCGGGTTTAAGTAACCATCGAACACTCACTTGTGCCCATTTCTTGCTCCAGTCTTCACGGCTGTATCTGTGACTGTCCTTTAGGACCCAGTTGTAGCACTTTAGGTGGGACGGAATGTCACAAAATGCAGTCCCATTTCCTCCAAACTCATAGTCCATTTTAAAGAGCCAGCGTTGGATTTCCAGGTGATCAATGACCAGCTGACTCACCTGTTCTATTATCTGTGGGGCCAAAGACACAGCAACATTTAGTTTCCTGGATTCCTTCTTATTGTGTTAACTTAGTTGTGGTACTTCTCATGTGTCTTTATTTCAAACAGTCTGTTCATTCGGTTTTCTTCTAGTTATTAAGACAGATTAGAAGTTTTACGTGATACATATATGTGTGTGTATATATATATATATATATATATATATGTATATGGTGTGAAGAAACCACTCACCAGTGGGACTAAAGACATGTTTAAAAGTATAATCTTATTTATGAGAAATTATGAAATTATCAATTGCTGGCTTTTAAAGGCAAAAGGAAAAAACCTGTGAATATCTGTAATTGAATCTTGATTCAATTCCTTTTTCAGAGAATTATGTGTTTACTTATTCTTCAATTTTTTTTATAGTTTCAAGGTTGTAAATAGTTATAGTCTTGAAAACTTTAACTGTTTGGAGCTTTGCTGAGCTTTTAAGTGTTCTAGTCTATAAAGCATTTAATATTTTCCTCGTTAGTGTACGTGAAATACATTCATTTGGCCGGTCAGTTGACAAAGTGTATTATGTACTGTAGGTACAAGACAGATAAAGGAGATAAAACACTCATGAAAGCAACTTTCTTGGAATACACACCTATCCTACATCTTATTTGAAACTATTCCCTCAAGAACTGGGCTCAGTCACATGAATGTTTCAGGGATAGAAGTTCAAGCTCTAATATCATAGTAATAATAATGATGATAATATCTAATATCATTGAACTCTCAGTAGGATCTAGGCCTTTGGCTAAGCTCTTTACATGAGTTTTCTTTTCTTTCTCTCTCTCTCCTTTTTTTTTTTTTTTGGCCATGCCACGTGTCTTGTAGGATGTGGGATCTTAGTTCCCTGATCAGGGATTGAACCCGGACTCTTGGCAGTGAGAGCATGGAGTCCTAACCAGTGGACCGCCAGGGAATTCCCGAGTTTTTTCACATAACACTCATAAAAACCTATGAGGTAGGCATCATTATTAATTCCGTTTTATGTATAAATAACTGAGACTCAGCTAATTTAAATAACTTGCCCATGATCACACAGCACTGAGTGGCAGAGCAGAGACTCCACCCAGGCTGCTCTGAGTCCAGTACCTAAGCCCATTTCTTCTCCACTGTGCTGCCCATCTCAACCTGCAGAGAGGTGGAGGAGAAGGGTGAGGTGGAGAAGGAAGTGAGGCGCAAGAGAAGCAACTTTCCAGACAGTCAACAAGCCATTTGGGATAAGTTTGAATCAGACAAAAGTCTATAGCAAGATTACTTAATCATAAGTAATACTGTTCTAGTAGAGCCTTGGTGAAAAATAACTCATTAGATCACAAAATGATTTTTTTGTTTGGTCTTCTTATCCGACTTTCCAGTCTATACTTCACAGAAAAAACAATACTAAGCGTTCTCTCTCCTGAGCCTACCACATGTTGTTCTTGGCCATGGTCTGTGCTTAAGGATGCCTCTGCAGCACTATTCTCTTCACCTTTGATAAGTTTTTGTTCACCAAATGGATTTTTTAAAACTAAAGAGTGTGAAAGAACTCGAGATTATAGTTCTGTTGAAATCTGGAGCTGGAAGATTAAAATTATTTTGATTAAAGGCACAATCTGTTCTCTTGAGTTGTGTCTTTCCAGCAAATCTTCCTGGGGATGTTACACTATGCAGCAGTGTAGAAGTGATACCAAAACAGGCATACTTGGGATCCCTGGAAGCCCCATGCAACCATGGGATATTCAATTAGCGTGAAAATGAAATTGTCTTAGCTCCCTAATTATCAAGTAGTGTCTGTGGATAATTTGGGTGTTTAAATGACAAGTACTCTGGTCTACACACCATATGGCTATGAGCATAGCCTAGGAAGGTTTTTAAAATGTGCCTTCCAAGGTTACATCCCTTCTTTCTCTACTGTTGTGCCGAGAAGATAGATTCTATTTTTTGTATTATGGTCATACATTGCAGAAGTAGAAATGGTCTTCGGACTGTTAATATCCAATAAAATTCTTTTGCCAGTGTAAGGAAAGTTGTTCTGGCACAGCCTTTTTCATTGTATGTTTGGATGTATTGTATATTTGGAAGTTTCAACTACTAACAGAATTATTATCTGTTTCTTCTAAATCCTATTATTTGTTGCTTCTCAGAATCCTATAAATGGGTGCCTGTTGATGAATCCCGTACAGTAATGAAAAGGATCAATAGTATTGTAAAGACTGCACCACTGGAAAGAATTATGTGCTGTCTTTAAGTGAAAATTGAGCAGTGCTTTAAAATAGCATCACCATTTTTGATTATTTAACCAAAGCTGTCAATATTTCATGTGGAACACATGCCAGAAAGAGAACTTGCATGGTTACTTTATGGAACAAAACAGGAAGTGCTCACTGTGCTCAAGTTGGATTTTTTAAATAAATAAATAAATTACTTAATCATAAACCAGTGACTTTATGCTATTGCCAAACATTTATCATTTTCTATTTGAATCTCTCTGCTCAAAAGATGTAATATATTTTTTAATTGCCATACATTTTATACTGGTGTAGGGCAGAAGTAGAGAAATGTCTACTGCTAAAATAGCCAGGAATATTTAGTAACCTAAATTAAGATAATCACAGCTTTCTTTCATCAGCTTTAAGTTTATGATGCACGTCGGTAAAAAGTCAGTGCTATTGATTCATTACCATCTGCAAATTCAAAACGCTGACATGTTCAGATAGGCACTATGTGGAAAAATCTCAGTGGAGCACTTCAATTCCTGTTGACCTTAGACATACATTTTCCAAACAGGTAGCATGGACCTCAGTTGTAACTTAGTTTATTGTGATACAGTTTGCACATGCCATAGGTGAAATGACACCCTTCAAATCCAGTTTGTCTATGAAGAGAGGTTTTTATACTACTTCTGAATATCAGTATTAGGGGGAGGCTTTACTGCATTAAATGTTCCTGCATCTTTAACCACAATTAACATATAAAGTTCTAAAATATTTCATAGCAAAGACAGCCTGAGTTCTCATCAATGGGGACAAAAGCAAGACTCACTCAGTATAAATATTGCACATATTTTAAGTTTAAGGCTTTGAAGATTGTTTAATATTCATGTATGAAATTGTATTATTTAAAAGTGCATTTCACTTGTATTAAGTCTATCAGACTGGTATTCTACAGCGAAGCAGAGTTAAGCAATCCACTCTGTTACCTTCAAATTCCAGTGGAGGTTAATGACAATGGAAGGGACATGCCAGGTTAGGAGGAGCCCCTCTCTTTTAATCCTGTTAAGATTGCCTGTGCCTTTTCTAGACGCTGCCACCTTTAAGAGGAACTTCCTTCATGAGCCAATGTATTGCCCAAGAACACTCTATCTAGTAAGACTGAAACACTTTGGGGGCAATTTAATAACCTAAATTTTCAAATTAGTCTCTGAAAAGTATGATTTGTTGAAAAGCTTGATTTGGGGGCTCAGCGGCTATGAGGTGCAGAGCATCAGGATCAGGCAACTGAGAGAAGAAGCGTCATCCCTAAATATTGTCCCTTACAAACATCCTCATTGTGTACAGTTCTTTAGTTTCCCTAGAAGTGGGTGCCGGGAATCACTTGTGATTGGCTCAGAGTAACGGTTAAGAGATGTATTGAAACACAGGTTAGGAAATGTTAACAGCCCTTTGTCCTTTATTTTCTTTATTGCGAAAAAAAAATAGCAGTTAAATGGGAGAACACCTGCCAGAGCTAACTCAAAGTGGCTAATTTCTAGTTCTCTAGTGGCTATACTTTTGTAGTGACTAATATTATATAATAGTTCTCCAAATAGTTAGGGCCCTAACTATCTGCTGGAAGAATGCATGGCCATAGACTCGGACCAAGGCAAAACCCAGAAGCAGATAGTTTTCCTCCTAGAGCCATTTTACCTCCCCTTTCTGGAATTTTCCCCCCTCCTTCCTATATGGCCACTTCCTGAGGAGCTAGGATTTTTATTTTTTTACAGAGCCACAGATATCTGCAGCCCTTTGCAGCATGACTCAGCAGAAAGGGCTCACTCCCTGGAGCTTTCCAAACCTGCTCCTTTTAGCCAAAATTGACTCACATTTCTTAGGGTCCTGCTAACTAATATGTTGATGAACTAATCCACGTTAAGGCAATAAATATTGATAGCAGATTAGTATATGAATAGGGCCTTCAGTTCCTTAATCCAAATGAATAAATACTTTGGGAATTACAACAATTTCTGTAAGGACCCTAGGAAGACACTTTGAAACATGAAGGCCTAAAGTAGATCCCATCAACTCAACTCAAGTATTCCACAATATTCTTCATTGGGTAGGGCTGACACCAGAAGACCTAAAGTTCCCGTAAGGTCAAGAGAATGTGAAATATTTAAACAGAGCCTCGCCTGTCCACCCTGCATACCTGCTGGTGACTATAGACGTCATATATTCCAGGAGGGACTGGCACATTGGCGCTTTCAAAGACCCGTTTACTTCCGGACTTGGTACTATAGCCGTGAGCTAGTTCAGGCTCTGGGCCCAGGATGGGTACGTCTAACATATCCGCCACAGCTAAATCATCTCTGTGGAGGAGCCCGCTGACAATGTAGGCTTCGTTTCCTTGGATGAGATTTTTAATTCTTTTGATTGCCTTGGGACTGTACATCAGGTGAGTGGCCAGGCACATATGCTGCTTCTGGGGGGAGATCATATTATTCTTGTTAAAGGGTGTTCTTTTTCTGGTCCACACACCTAATTTATAATGTTACACACAATAAATGCATTATTAATAACAGGCTGGGTTATGAACTATCCCATTGTTTAGCAGTTTAAATTGATAAAAGCTGTTGGGGTGAGGTTCCATAATCGCTCACATCTTTAGTGTGTTGGAAATAGGCTCACTGGGAATAGAACTAATTACTACGCATCTGTATTTATTTGATCCATGTGGAATTATCCTTCTGTCAGAAGGAAAAGAGGCTGGTGGCCTTTGGATAATAGTGATTCATCTCTGCAACACTTCTGGCATGGTTTAACACTAAAGCGTCTGGAAAATCAATACAAAAAAATGAAGAAAAAAACCCCATAGTATTCTTCACTCTTCAGGACTCCTATTCTGGCAACCCTTTAAATGATTCAGTAGGAAAAAGGCACTTGACTCGATACTCTCTTCCCAAAGTTCTACCAAAAATTCCATTTCAGAGACTACGTATTGTTATGATTATCATGGTTCTTAGCCAACACTCCAGAAAGGATTCACGAATGGAAAATATTTGAGAATTTCAGCGAGACTCAAATTTCTTTTCCAATGGAAAACTCTTTTTATTTTTGACTACTTAGACCCAGCTCAGCAATACATGTGACTGTCTCATTCAATTAAATAAATAATTCCAGCATGTCTAATAAGGGGCAGAGGATGGAGCCAGATGGTTAACACACACCAAAACTAGTACAAGCATATCTCCGTGCTCAAGGAGTGGGGACACAGATGAGTACCATTAATGCATAACTAATACAAGGCAGAGAAGGGTCATAAAGAGCTACAGAGGGCCTTGGAGGCAGGGAGGAGGGAGGCAGAGGCCACGTGCTAGTGGGGAAAGCGGAAAAGGCAAATTACTCATTCTTCTTGGGCCTCAAGTTTCCTCATCTGTAAAATGCGTATAATAGTAGTGCCCATCTCATAAGGATGCTATGAGTATTAAATGAGATAATACATGTAAAGCACTTATAATAGCGCCTTGGATATAAGCACTTAATGAATGTGAGCTTGTATTATTGTTATGGAAGAGGTCAGGGTTGAGGTAAGTTTTGAAGGATGGGTAGAATTTTAGCAGGTGAGGATGGCCATAGCCTAGGCTGGAATATGGGAACCCAAGATTGTGCTCATTTCCTCTAGAGAAGAGAGCATCATGGCACATGAGAAAGTGATGGGGCCTCGGAGTCAAATGGTTCTGTCTTTGAATCCAGCTCTATCCGTTATAAACAACCTGAACTCGGGCAAATGACTTAGGCTCCTTGAGACTAAGTTTCTCCATCTTCTAAAAGGGAATAAAAATACCCATTTGATGGGTTCCTCTAAGGATAAAATAAGATCATAAATGTTTAACACCTATTATAATACAGGGCATTGAGTTGATATTCGATCAATGGTAGTAATTATCAATATTATTATGAAGAAAACTTTTTAAAAATAAAGTCATTAAAATGTCATGCAAATAATATAATGCAAGACGTGAGAGTCTTAATGGAGTTCAAGGGATTTTGTAGACTAGCGCCTTCTCTCCTGGTTTTAGTCAAAATTATCTACTCAACATGGCATTGAAGTGTGGAGAAATTCTGAGCCACTATTTTGAGGAGTATCTGCTGCACCAGTTTGCAAACTGTTGGAGGGTATGACTGCTGAGTATAAGAGAAAGCAACTGAGGAGAGCCCCTGAATTTTAGTCCTGTCTGAATTTGTAACTTGCAAGTTGATTTAGAACACTCTATCTTTCTGAGCCTTGGTTCCCTACATTCAAGTGAGGGGTTGAACTAGAAATCTCTAGGGTCCTTCCAGCTGTGATACAACGTTCCCTTTAAAACCAAAGCTCTTCTGGACATACTGTTTAATGAGTACAGAGTTGCTGCTTGGGATGTTGAAAAAGTTTTGAAAATGGATGATAAGATGATTGCACAACAATTGTACTTAATTTCATTGAACTGTACACTTAAAATGATTTAAACGGTAAATTTTATGTTAATGTATATTCCGCCTCCCCCCCGCCAAAAGACAAAATAAAAACCTCCTCTGAGAAGAGGATTTTATGAGTTACCCTGTTGAACCCTTCCTTCAGAGCAAGTGTTATATTCTAAGCTCTTTAGGTCTATGCAGTATGCCTTTTCTTAATTTAAATCCATTTTCAAAAACCTGCTTCTGAGAATGCAGCTCTAGGAAATCCAGTGTTCCATTAGACAATGGCTGGTGACAGCAACTCATGAGTTTGTGTTTCCCATCTAATTGATCACTGTTTATCCCCCTTGTTTATTTCACTCCTTTCCTTTCC
>NW_006773157.1:2037852-2055525 GCF_000442215.2 Lipotes vexillifer | reverse complement strand
TCCCTACAAATTATTCCAGTGAGGAAATGTGAAAAAATGATGTGTCTTGTAGAACTGGTGACTTGAGTCACAAAGTATGTGGTAGGCTTTTCAGGGTACCTAGAAGAATGTTTCAAAGGGGGCAATCCTCTCATGTTAAGTACTCTTTCATTTGATCCATACAACACTGTACCAATTAACAGTCCCTGTTTTGGAGACGAGGAAACTGAGGCTCAGGTGATTTGCCCATAGTCACACAGCTGGTAAATAGCAGAGGCAGGACTCAAATTCAGTATTAGCACAGTTCTCATGCCATAGCTGCCATGATTTCTCCCATTTTACAGATTGAGTAATGAAGTCTGGTAGTTTTATGAAGTGTGATGAGGGGCTGGTAGATGCAGCAATGGAACCTAACGTTAAAGTTGCACATTTCCGGCCGGAATGGATTTCTGTCTGCTCTAGGGTTGTTTATCTCTCTTGGCAAGTATTCTACCCAGCTCTATTATGTCATCTCTGGGCATGTCTTATTCTTCAGGCAAGATGGTACCACAGTATTGTGTTGAACGTGTGTTTAATAAATATTTGAATGTAAGTGATGGCAGAGGACACATTACTGACTGCAGGTCTTGTGTGACCATTTAGAGAAAATCAGTATCATCCAGATCCAGGCTGTGGATTAACACAGATGACAAAAATCTAAAATGTTCCTAATTCCATAACATTATAGCTACATTTAATTTATCACCACTAATTCTTTTTTCACCTGAGACAAAAGGTAGTTGCTTAGGATGTCTTCATAAACATTAAAATGTTCAAAAATAGACATACATGATGACTTTATAACAGCACTTTCACCAGTACAAATTCAAACATTGTAGAGTAACTTGGAGAGATATACAAACAGATTTTTGGCACACTTTTAAAAAATCTCCTCAAGGCCATGCATTTGAAAGAAAGTCAGCACTGATGCAATCTCTCAAACCCATTAAAAAGAAATAAAGCCATAACTAAACACGAGCAGGAAATGATTTGAAAGTAAGAGTTTAATTTTTGTATTTTAGAGAGGTGATTGCCTATGAGTGATTAATTACTCAAATAATTTAAACTTAAACTGTGAGAAGTATTAAGTACTTAAAAATATTTCCTAATTGTTTCTATTCACAGAGATGCAAACCTACACTATGAATGTAACCCCGCACATCTGTTAGTACCAACTGCCTATCTCCTCTTAGAAGGTGAAGAGTGGATGGTGAGGATTCACTTCTCAGGTAATAGGACTGCAGAGCTGGAAAGGACTTTGAAATGATCTAATCCATCACCTCATTTTACAGATGAATAACAGAGGACCAGAGAGGTAAAGGGGCTTGCCCAAGGCCACAAGGTCATCCAGGAACAAGGCTGTCATTCCAAATCAGGATAGGGTTCCGGAGTCAGACAGATTTGGCTCCATACTCTGGCCCCACTAGTAACTTGGGATTAGAAGATGAGTGCTGGTTTCCTTAGCCAAAGAAGGAAATTGATAATTTCTGTCTTGCTGCGGTGTTCTAAGTATCAAATGAGAAAATGTATGCTAAGCATTTGATAAATGTTAGCTGTTTACTCACTTTCCTTTTCCCAAATCTAGTGCCCCTTCCCCATTCCATGCCTCTTCAATGTATATTGGCATTTCAGATATGCAGAAACTGTTTATTAGCAGCTACCAGGCATTAGCTCTAGTTTCTGGCTGGAGAAAATCAGGAAATTAACCACACGCTAATGATAGTTCCTTGCTTCCCAATATCCACAGTAACTCTGACTTTGAGGCCAGGGAATAGCTAGGAAGCACCAAAGCAATCCTTGCATTGGTGGAGGATATTGGGGAGTTTCTAAGATTTTAAGTAAGTGGTGATGATTTGTCTGCTTTCTTTTTTTTTTAAGATTTAATTAATTAATTAATTTATTTATGGCTGCGTTGGGTCTTCGTTGCTGCACGCGGTCTTTCTCTAGTTGTGTCTAGTGGGGGCTACTCTTCGTTGTGGTGCACGGGCTTCTCATTGCAATGGCTTCTCTTGTTGTGGGCTTACTTGCTCTGAGGCATGTGGCATCTTCCCAGGCCAGGGATTGAACCTGTGCCCTCTGCATTGGCAGGTGGATTCTTAACCACTGCACCACCAGGGAAGTCCTCCATTAGGTATTAAAATGTTGATTGTTTACCATGGAAAGCTTAAATTCTTGTTAAAATATAGAGAAATTCATTTCAAGCCATCTCTTGCGCTACCTTATTCTAGAACGTGCCCCATGGTTCTATGAATCTCCCAGAAGTTATTCTCTAGGGATGAGATTCAACTCAGAATTCATTCCATTCACTAAGAATCAGTTCTAAAAAAGTTAAAAAATAATCTGAACATTGTTCATTATGAACCATGTGATATGGTAAATAAGACCAAATTCGCCTGAGGGACAAAAACCCAATGGAATAACAAGGAATACCAGTGTGGAAATCAGAAAACAGGGGCCCTGGTCTAGACTCTGTCCTTAACTAGCTTTGTGACCACAGGCAGGCCCAGCCTTTCTCTGCCTCAGTGTTCTCCACACAAAATTAAGAAAAAGCAACCGTAGATGTTATAAATTCACCTAGTTGATGGTACAACCCAATAACTACAATTAGGCTTTGGCTACAGAGAAACTGGGCAGCAGTAGCTCAGCTAAGTCTGCAAGTTAAACTGGGATATTTATTTCCTATCGTCCGACCTGTAGTCTAATCAGTAAAGCTGTTAAACTTGCAATAATATTTCACTGATGTGTACCAGAACGTTGCAAGTTATAAAATTTCCAATTTAATTTTACTGCATCCCTGAAGCCGTAGTAATTAGAAGACAAACTCACAGTGAAGATGTTTATAGCTTCAGGGGTGATAATTTTGAACCTGTCCTGCAGGTCACTTCTGTCCTTAAGTTTCCCTGATTTGACAGCTGCCTGTAGACTCAGGATTTTATTGTAATACAGCAGCAACTCGTCATTCATTCCATGGGAGCAGATGTAGATGACTCTTACGTTGGCATCTAAAAATAACAGGCACAATGTTAATTACTGGTATAAAGGTAAAAGACATTACGAACTCTGGCATCAGACTGAGGTTAAAATAAAAAGCATATCCAAAAGCCACATTCAAGTTAATTTAGATTGGTTTTGTACAGATCTTAGCAATTTAAGTGGCTTTTTTGTACTTTAGCATTTCTCTAAAGAAAAGATAAATAACACCACCCCCCAAAAAATAGACAGAGTGATTCCTTCAGAAGGAGGGCTGTGAGGTACCATGGAAGTGTACTTTCAAATAATACGTAGGGACTTAGCTCCAGAACTCCTATTAATATCAATGGGATTTGCATACTGATTTAAAAATTTATTCCATTAACTTTAGTAAATTATAAAACAGAACTGTTAACTTTCGAAAGCTGATGAAATTGCAATTTCTTATGCTGCCTGGAGTTGGCAAGGCCAATTCAGGGAATGTTCTGTCCAAATAAATGGTCTGATTATGACCATAGCAATGATTATTTCAGGAAAGCAACCTTTTCCTTTCTCCATTCCCAAAGAGGAGTATATTACTTAAATAGGACATCTAGTGATTCTTGGTTTAAAGGAAACACTGTCTTAATTTATTTATTTATTTATTTATTTATTTATATATATATATTTTTTGGTACGCAGGCCTCTCACTGTTGTGGCCTCTCCCGTTGCGGAGCACAGGCTCCGGACGCACAGGCTCAGCGGCCATGGCTCACGGGCCCAGCCGCTCCGCGGCATGTGGGATCTTCCCGGACCGGGGCATGAACCTGTGTCCCCTGCATCGGCAGGCGGACTCTCAACCACTGCGCCACCAGGGAAGCCCCTGTCTTAATTTAACTGTTCTCCTTCTCAAGATGTGCTTCTTATTATGTGCATAGAAAGAAATCCTAATTAAATATCCCATCCAAATGGAATAGTGAGAAGAGATTATCCCCACTCCAGGCTGCAGAATATTTTAGGGAGTATGTACAGGAAATCAGCAGCCAGTGGAGTCACCCATTCATTTTTGTAAAATAACTGACTGATCAGTAGGGGCAAAGCACTTGGCTAGACATGGAAGGAGATACCAGAATCAAAGCAACTGAGATGCTGCCTGTGAGGAGCAACCATTTCACATGTATAAACAGCTGTAAAACATGGTGGAGGGTGGTGGACACAAGACACATGCAGACCAGGTGCCCAGGGAAGGTTGGAGGAGGGAGCACTGTAAAATGTTTCCTTGGTCAAGTAGGGCTGAGAAGAGATTTTAAGACTCCTCTGTTCAGTTTAGCAGAGTATACAGAGCATAGACTGATTAAATGCTTGCTCAGCTTTCTAGGAGCCTGGGCATATTATTTTACCTTTCTAAGCATTGCTTTCTTCATCTGTAAAATGGGGAATAAAGTCACCTGGGGCACAGAGTTTTGGAGAGTATGAAATGAAAGAATATATATAAAGCACCTGGTGCAGTATCTGGCACATAGTAGGTGCTCAGCAGACAGTACAGATGTACCAATCTGCTCCACAGCCCACCCTGACTAGGCCAGCTAACAGTGGTTCCACACCCCGCCTTCCACACTTGTGCTCCTTTTAACTAGTGCCTCAAGATTTAACACCATGAAGTAGTGTCCCCTGCTGTTCCATCCTGTTGTTCCAAATCTTTCAATCTTGTCCATCCAGACTCTTTAAAGGCAAGGTATATACTTTTCATATAATCCCCCATGCCCTGGTACAATGTCGAGTATGCAGGAGCCACTCAATAAATACTTGTGAGCTGACCAAAGGGATCTGGGAGAATGGAGAGATTCGGGAACTGGAAAGTCTTACACGATTAGTGAGACCCATGGCATGCAGGAGAAATCTGTTCTGGAGAAGAGCATCTTGTGGCTAGAAGCAATGTCTTCTGAACTGGCCCAGAGCTGGGCCCAGAGTAGGTGCTCCATAAATGTAAATATTTAAGTGGCTTCTATTTAATGTTGAAACCACATTGTCACATGAACCTCAAAATAAATTAACTGAGGAGACAGTAGTTAAATAACTTGTATCCAACTGCTGAATGATCAAATTCGTTATCCGAAGTCTCGTGTTTTCAAGAAGAGATTAGTGTCTTACTAAACTAGTGGTCTTTAAAACCAACCTAGTATTTTTTTTTTTAAGTATAAAAAAAGGACACAAAAAGCAAACAACAAAAATAACTTAATAAAGTCTCCATAGCAGAAGAAAACTAAATTTTTCTTGGGAAGAAATCTCTGGGTTATAACTGATAACAAATCATGTTGCTAATTTTACCTTTCCCGTTCATTTCTGGCAAAGGAATACTATAATCACTAACAGTAATATCCAGTATTAGGGTGGTTTGATTGTGAATCAACAAATGTTCAAAATTAATTGACAGGTGATTTTGGAAAGGAATTAAGAAGAAGATGAAGATTGTTTTGACTGTTAGTAAGTCAATATCAGTCACCCTCTTGCTTTAACTCATCTAGGAATTGAAGATACAAACTGTTGAGGTCTCTCCACCTGATACCCTGACTTCACAGCCAGTATCCAAACAACAAGTCTTAATGTGATCAGATTACCTTTGTTTCCCCTGAATAAGCAGAAAAATCAACACACTTTACTAGGAATTAACGCAATTTAAAGAAAGATAATCGTTTATTCTTCCATAAAATTATCACTAGTTTTCCTAGTTTCTTCATATTTTTACTTCACAAGCAAGTACTTTTTCTATTTTCTCACTTATTTCTACACTTTTATTACTTCTCTTGAAGAGGTTTTAGGATTGCATTGTTATCATGAAGATAGTGTACCAAGAAAAGGCATTTGGTTAATAATCTCTCAGAAATGTTCATCTTAGCAAAATTTTCCATTGCAGATAGATAGACTGAATTATTTAAAATAGAAGCCTAATACTCTTAAGTCTTCTCATTATTAATAAGAATCCTTTGTAAGGAAATTCTTTGGTGATGGTTTGGACTATATATAGAAAGGTATATAAAAAGCTAAAGAAAAAAATTAATCAAATAAATTGGAGTAAAGTCTGCCCTCTGCTGCACTTCATTGGTTTCCACCCAGTCAGGTTTTTAGTTGAAATAGCTCAGCACTAACAAATCAATCAAGTCATTAAATTTTTTTTTGGTAAGGTTGAAAAACAACATTAGTGCCTAGATAATAGATTAAAGCAATTACCCTATTATTATTTTAGGACACTATAAATTTCTAGTACTGATGTATTTTTGTTACCAAATGGCATTTATAAAATAATAATGATGCTGAAATATATATGAATCACGTAAAGTATGTCATTCCAGGGAGCCAGCTAAATTGGTCATTGATAATTTAAAATTCTTCCTTGTTTTGCTTAAATAAGGGCCAAAGCAATTATATTTTAACAAAACAAAGAAGTTCTTATTTGGTAACTAAAAAATTCTAGTTTTCGTTTAACCCTGAATTTCTGGCCAGGACTTCCCACACTGATTCAATATTATTACTTAGGCTTTGAAACATTTATTCTTTAAACCTCACCTCAAACAGTGTCAACCAAAGCCTAGAGTTCTTGTATCCTTCCTTCCTGGCCCCTGGTTGGTGTCTGATTTAGAACTGACCAAACCAGTATTAGAACTTGACTTTTACAAAGATGTGTCTATCACTCAAGGTTTGTATTTCTAATAATTCCTTCCACTAGGCACTTCCTATTTTCTCATAACTAGATTATATATATTTAAATAAAACCTTCTTTAAAAAATCTATCTTCATTTCCCTCTTATTCTTATAATGAAAACAATGCTTTTCACTTCTGTTACCTTCCACTCATTCCTCAGATAATATAATAGACAATATTGACACAAATATATAATGTTGACTTCATTCACTGCCAGATTCAGTAAATGAAGAGTTGGGGCTATAGGAGATACATCCTTATTCAAGCCTGCAGCAAAGAGAATTAGAAAACTACCCAAGTAAATTGGTTAAAATGTCATTTGTTTATTCAACTGACTTCACTATAAATCTGTTCTTTGGAACAAAACATTCAGTTGCCCTGCAAAAAGATTAGAAGTCCAAGCCTTTTCCTTGTACAGAAAAAAAAACCAAAAAATGAACATTTAATCAACATCCACTGATAAACATTCCAAAGAGCCATTTGTGTAAAAGTATTTACTGTACCTAAGATGTCACACAGCCTCCCCAGCTGCATGTTCTGCTGCGTGTTGAAGTCGTCAATATTTTGTCGCACAGGCTGGGAATATCCTAAAAGGCAAACCAGATGTCAAAACCCAGAAAGAGCAAGTCAACATGGCAAAATGGCACAGCAGGATTTCACAGTGTCATGGTCCACATTTCCAGGAAAGAACTGTCTCTGAAGCATCTCGCAGAAACAATCCAACTCCTAAGAATGAGGTTCTTGCTTCTCAGGGGATTAAGCATTAATTCTGGAAGATGTGCTGAGCAGCGTATTCTGCAACAGAGAGGTTCATATTTTTCAATATCAGCAAAGCTTCTGGGAATCAGGGTTATAGAAACACGGGAAAAGTTTCAGAAATTTTAACATGAATGTTCAAAAGAGAACGTAAGAAAGTTATGCTCAGGTTTAAAAACTATATTGGCTTTTTGGTTTTTTGCCTTTTATTTTTTTTAACATCTTCATTGGAGTATAATTGCTTTACATTGTGGTGTTAGTTGCTGCTGTATAACAAAGTGAATCAGCTATATGTATACATATATCCCCATATCCCCTCCCTCTTGTGTCTCCCTCCCAACCTCCCTATCCCACCACTCTAGGTGGTCACAAAGCAGAGCTGGTCTCCCTGTGCCATGCAGCTGCTTCCCACTAGCTATCTGTTTTGCACTTGGTAGTGTATATATGTCCATGCCACTCTCTCACTTCATCCCAGCTTACCCTTCCCCCTCCCCGTGTCCTCAAGTCCATTCTCTACGTCTGTGTCTTTTTTCCTGTCCTGCCCCTAGGGTGTTTAGAACCTTTTTTTTTTTTTTTAGATTCCATATATATGTGTTAGCATACGGTATTTGTCTTTCTCTTTCTAACTTACTTCACTCCGTATGACAGACTCTAGGTTCATCCACCTCACTACAAATAACTCAATTTTGTTTCTTTTTATGGCTGAGTAATATTCCATTGTATATATGTGCCACATCTTCTTTATCCATTCATCTGTTGATGGATACTTAGGTTGCTTCCATGTCCTGGCTATCGTAAATTGTGCTGCAATGAACACTGTGGTACATGACTCCTTTTGAATTATGGTTTTCTCAGGGTATATGCCCCGTGGTGGGATTGCTGGGTCATATGGGAGTTCTAATTTTAGTTTTTTAAGGAACATCCATACTGTTCTCCATAGTGGCTGTATCAATTTACATTCCCACCAAGAATGTGCAGGAGGGTTCCCTTTTCTCCACACCCTCTCCAGCATTTATTGTTTGTAGATTTTTTTTAAAAATTTTTTGGCTGCATTGGGTCTTTGTTGCTGCACATGGGCTCTCTCTAGTTGCGATGAGCGGGGACTGCTCTTTGTTGCAGTGTGTGGGCTTCTCATTGCAGTGGCTTCTCTTGTTGTGGAGCATGGGCTCTAGGCACATGGGCTTCAGTAGCTGTGGCGCTCGGACTCAGTAGTTGTGGCGCACGGGCTTAGTTGCTCCATGGCATGTGGGATCTTCCTGGACCAGGGCTCAAACCCGTGTCCCCTGCATTGGCAGGTGGATTCTTAACCACTGTGCCACCAGGGAAGTCCTGTAGATTTTTTGATGATGGCCATTCTGACGGTGTGAGGTGATACCTCATTGTAGTTTTGATTTGCATTTCTCTAATGATTAGTGATGTTGCATATCCTTTCATGTGTTTGCTGGCAATCTGTATATCTTCTTTGGAGAAATGTCTATTTAGGTCTGCCCATTTTTGGATTGGGTTGTTTTTTTTTTTGTTTTTTTGTTTCTTTAAGTGGTACGCGGGTCTCTCACTGTTGTGGCCTCTCCCGTTGCGGAGCACAGGCTCCGGACGCACAGGCTCAGTGGCCATGGCTCACGGGCCTAGCCGCTCCGTGGCATGTGGGATCTTCCCGGACCGGGGCATGAACCCATGTCCCCTGCATCGGCAGGCGGACTCTCAACCACTGCGCCACCAGGGAAGCCCTGGGTTGTTTGTTTTTTTGATATTGAGCTACATGAACTGCTTGTATATTTTGGAGATTAATCCTTTGTCAGTTGCTTCGTTTGCGAATATTTTCTCCCATTCTGAGGGTTGTCCTATGCTTCTTATGTGGCATTTTGAAGATGTGTCCTGAAATCACTCTCAACTGACACACAGATTTCAGATAAAACTCTTGCTGTTGTGAATATGTATTTAAGTAATTCTAAATACTAAAGAAATATGCTTCTGTTCACACAGTCAAAAAATCTTGTAACGTTAAAGGACAATAAAGGTTAATGCAGTTACTTTGTCAGTACTGATGAAAGCCCCACCATTTTCCTTCATGTCAATTGGAATAGCAGAAGGAAAACGCACATGGATTTACTACTGTCCCCAAATCTTCCACAATGGCAACAGCAGCGGCAACACTTTCTGCTATTGCAGGGGTTAAAATAAAAAATGAACGTGGACCAAAACATGAACTTAAGAGGCATGCATACTCACAAGCAGTATAATTGCTTATATGAAATTCAGCAACTGTAGGTATAACTTTTAAAAAAATAAAATTGCTTTTCACATTTTGAATAGATGCTTCAATGCCTCCTTGTGGTTAGTGAGCCCAAACACATGTTTCAAGTTAAACTGCTATAGATAAAGTGATTTTAAATACTACATCTTTGAGATGTGACACAGATTTCCTTTTCAGCATAAGGAAAACTATAGCAATTCAGGCAACAGGGCTTCAGATCAAATGAACTCTGATAATTGGTTCTTTGCTTTGATGTTAGGGTTTAAACACTATACAATGTCTGGAAATTAAATGAGTTTACAATTCATCTAAAAGTCTCCCTCTTGCTTTATGCAGATGAACTTAAGAACTAAAAAGGCAGAAGGATACGTGGGCTGTTTGAATTATTTTTGAAAAATTATTGATTTCTAAGATAATTTTGGGAACTCATCCACATATGAAAGTTAATATAGATAGCTACAAACAATGCCATCTTGATGTGTGGTTGCAATATTGTAACTCTTGGGATTTTGCCTATGTATAATTCTATCTATACTCAGATAAGTGTTTAGGGAGATGTATTGTGAATAACTTATATATCAAGACTATAAGAAGGCAGGAAAATGCCTAGAGAATAAAGTATGATTAAGAAAAGTGCATTAATCATTCTATGAACGTATTCTATGAACACATTTCCTTTCAGAAGTAAAGATAAAAGGCAGTGTGAGATAGCTCATTAAAATGATGTCCAATTTAAAATATAAAGGATGTCTGATCACTCTGTTGCCACATATGCAGCATGTAAGTCTGTGTTTCAGTCAATTACTTGAGGTCAGTTTTCCAACAAATTTCTTAGTACCTCTGTTACCCTGATCAAGGATGCATATAAATCCACCTGCCAATGCAGGGGACACGGGTTTGAGCCCTGGTCTGGGAAGATCCCACGTGCTGTGGAGCAACTAAGTCCGTGCACCACAACTACTGAGCCTGCGGTCTAGAGCCCATGAGCCACAACTACTGCACCTGCGTGCCACAGCTACTGAAGTCTGTGAGCCTAGAGACCGTACTCCAGAACAAGAGAAGCCACCGCAATGAGAAGCCCGCGCACCGCAATGAAGAGGAGCCCCCACTCACTGCAACTGGAGAAAGCCCGCACGCAGCAACGAAGACCCAATTATGATTATGCAGGATTATGATAAAACTGGTTACTCAGTTAACCCTACAAGTACATCCATTTTAAAGAACTGTATGTTAATCTCAGGACTTTGTTATAGAGGATCATATGAAGCAAAAAATAGAAAAACATTTTGTAAACCGTAAAGTGCTGTGTAAACAGAAGATATTTTAATGTCACAAGCTATGTGTACTTCCAAAGCTTGTAACAGCAACAGCAAATTCTGTCACAAGCAACAGATCATTCCACATGAGCAAGATACAATGCAAGGCACATTGCTATCAGCAGAGCAGAAGTTAGGAGTCAATTTTTTTAAAAGTCAGATTTATTCTTATGTTTTGTACATCCACAAAATACATGTGTTGATTCCTGGGTGGAAGACCTCATCGATGCTGGCAGCATATATTAAATACAACAGTGACTTAACCAGGAAACTGTCAAGAAGGATGTTGTGGCCTTGGGGAGTTCAGCAGACATGCCCGGTGGAATATAATACACTTTGGAATATAATTTGGAATATAATCTACAAAGACATGGATATATCAAAGGTGAGACTAGAAACACCAGAGGAGTTTTGAGAAACCATCTACTTCAACCTTGTCCCATTATAGATAAGGAAATTCAGGAAAAGTGCCTTGTTTCTTGTCCGAGATAACATAAACCTACAAATTATTATGTAGTTCAGCTAGTATGTCTTTAGCTCTTGTGACAAATATGGTTACGTCAAGCAAGAGAGAAGATGACTCTCCAAGAGTGAGCAGAGAGCTCCAAAAGGGACAGAGGGCCTTTGCCTCTTTTCCCACTTTTATTGTTTTAAATTAATTTTTATTGGAGTATAGTTGATTTCTTTTCCCACTTTCATTTCCAATTGTTGTGTCAGACAGAATAGTGGCCATCCAAAGATGTCCATGTTCTAATCCCCAGAAACTGTGAATATGCTAAGTTACACGGCAAAGGGGAAATAAAGTTGCAGATGGAATTAAGGTTGCTAATCAGCTGACCTTAAAATAAGGAGGTTCTCATGGATTATTGGGCTGGACCCAGTGTCATCATAAAAGTTCTTAAAAGTGGCGGAGGGAGGCAGACTACAGAAGGGACTACAGAAGACAGGCACAGAGATGCCACATTGCTGCCTTTGAAGATGGAGGGAGGGGGCCCTGGGCTTTCCCTGTTCATTCCTTTGTGGGTGGCTTCTAGAAGCTGGAAAGAGTGAGAAAACAGATTCTCCCCTAGAGCCTCCAGGAAGGAATGCAGCCCTGCCCACACCTTGATTTTAGCCCCTTTCCTACTTCTCAACTACAAAATTATTGCTGTAAGGTAACAAATGTGTATTGTTTTAAGCCACTAAGCTTGTGGTATCTGGTCAGAGGGCAATAGAAAACTATTATGACTGTCTACCTTCCCTTACTCCCAATAAGTACCACCCCCCAGACATTCTACTCCTCTTTCACCTGTAATTGAAAGATGGGGGATGGGGGACTGAGATCCATAATCAGAGTTCAGAATAAGCACTCAGTAAATATTGTTGTTTTACTATTTCTTTCCTAACCTCAGCTGAGCGTGACTTAAATTCTCAAAAGGAACCTCATTGAAATATAGAGAAATTATTATTATTATGTGTGCAGATTATTTGAGCTGTCAAAGTACTCTTCTTCTAGCTTATGGAGCTGATTGGCCCTAATCACCATCAGGTGTGCCTGACCACCCTTTTCTAAGAAGGTTCTCAGTCTCCCCTCACTGTCATTCTCTGGCACCCTCTCTTCACCACACGTTTCTCATTTTGTCATTACAGGTTTCTTTGCTGGCTTGTTTACTTGTTTGTTGTACATTTCTCCTCCCCACTGCATCACTCTGGCTCCTGTAGCCAGACTGTAAGCTCCACTGGAGCAGGAACGCTGTGATATCGCCAGTCAAATGAGTCAATGAAATGTGCCTGAAGAGCCTATTCAAAGAATGTCTTTTAAATTCTTAGCCCTTTCTCTCTTGTGTTTTCATCATTCCCTCCTCTCCTTTCAACACTCATGAAATTGGGTTCTCTGATCTGGAGAACTTCTGGGGAATACAAAGAATGGTAAGTGGGATTCGTAGCTTTTTCTAGGTCCTCATCAGCATAGAATAAAACAGCACTGGCATTAAGGGGCACTTTCTCTTATCACTATAGAGAGGAACGCAGCTTCTTTCCTTATGCCACCTTCATCACCTGCAAAATATTCATAGTTTGATAGAGTGTTCCGTCTTTCCTCAAAATATTATTCCCTGGGACTTCCATGGTGGCACAGTGGTTAAGAATCTGCCTGCCTATGCAGGGGACACGGGTTCCAGCCCTGGTCAGGGAAGATCCCACATGCCACGGAGCAACTAAGCCCGTGCACCACAGCTACTGAGCCTGCGCTCTAGAGCCTGCAAGCCGCAACTACTGAGCCCACGTGGCACAACTACTGAAGCCTGTGCGCCTAGAGCCCGTGTTCCGCAACAAGAGAAGCCACCACAATGAGAAGCCTATGCACCGCAACAAAGAGTAGCCCCCGCTCACCACAACTAGAGAAAGCCTGTGCGCAGCAATGGAGACCCAACGCAGCCAAAAATAAATAATAAATAAATTTTAAAAATATTGCCTCTGCTTCACACTGAAGAAGGGTACCTGGGTGCTGTCTCTCTGAAGTTATCCATCTACCATACTTTTGGTCTTCTGTTGAACCAAGGATGCTCATTAATGGTTACTGGCTACCATTTCTCCATCCTCATTTCTGCCTTCATCTCCTTTCCCATCCCTATCCCCACTCCCACACAAATTAGTATCAGATGATACTAATTGCCTCTTTGCAACCCAGTAAACGAGTCCTGCTAGGATTGACTTTTCCTTCACAGCAACTGCAGAAACCTAAGAACATGAGCAAGGCCATGCTCAGTGACCATGCCTCCTTGAGACTGTGGGTGCTTCTGTGACACGCCCCTGCCATTGCAGTAAAATCAAGTGTTCTTGAACCCTGCTTGTTACTCTGTGGTTGACTCCTAGTTTATTTTGTCTCCAAGTCCTATTCCTTACAATGGTACCTAAGGCAGAGAAGGGGTTAATAACAGATTTCCAGTTACCACATAGTTGTCATTCATCTGATCACCCTGGCCTGAGATGGTAGTCATCCATGCCTCAGTCTGATGGACTGGAGCAGTGATTCTTAACCTTTTCCCCATTTGGATACGTGTGATGGGTAATGTTCAAATGCATCACACACTCCTAGGGGCATATGCAGGGTTACAATAGCAGTAGCTGTATCTCCATCCTTTTCCCTTCCACTCAAGAAAGCATACTAGATGCAAGCTGAGCAAGAGTGACATTATTTTAGAAATAATCTTGAATTGTTCCAATTCAAAAAAAGTTAACCATTAGCTAACCTTTGGACTCTAATAGTAAAAATTTAGGGAACATGTGAACATACTTCACAAACGATTGCACATCAGCATACTGCAGTCATCTAGAGAAATGTGATCTAGACATTATGGTTTTAATTACTTGTGCAAGTGTGAAAGCACAAGATACTGAGATAGAAAATAAGATACAGCAAGAGAGAGGCCTATCTGGGTTATTTATATAGTCCATCCAGTGCCAATTTGATGAAAATAAAACTGAGAGTTGTTTTTTGGGGGCTTCTGAGAATAATTAGAGAAATTTGTGATGAGGACATAGAAAACACAGGACTTAACTCAAATCTTTGTTGAGTTTTGAAAATATTCTCAAACCAAACTGTCCAAATGGATTCTGTGTCGTTCTGAAAGCCTTTCCTTCAGAAGAGTGAAGACTTTCTCTTGTTCAAACTTTTTGTCTGCGACTGGCACAGCATTGCATGCAACTAAAGCCAGTGATTCTCAAAGAGTGGTTGAGGGACCCTCCAGAGGACTGGGGGCATGGAAGGTCAAAACTCTTTTCATAATAATACTAAGATGACATTTCCCCTTTTCAATGTTGTCTTCCCACAAAATACAAAAAGTTTATTGATTTCAGATTCCATATTGCAACTAACTCCTAAAAATTATCCTTGTTGAGTTTTGGTATAAAATCAAAGAAGAATATACACAGTTATCTGAAAAGGCTGTAAAATATATAAAGTATACCTCCCTTTTCCAAATACTTATCTGTATGAGGCCAGATTTTCTTCATATGCTTCAACCAAAACAACATATTGCAACAGATTGGATGCAGAAATAGATAGGAGAATCCAACTAACTTCTATTAAGAGATTTGCAAACTTGTCAACCAGTGCTGATTTTCTCACCAATTTTTTTTTGTTTTGGAAAAGAAATGGTTTTTAAAAAATAAAAATATGTTTTTTAGATGAACATTGGTAATGTGCTTAGTATTGTTATCTTAAAATAAATTCAATATTTTTAAAGTTTCTCAGTTTTAGTTTCTAATGTGGTAAATATAGACAGATACAACCCATGTAAACCAATGCTCTTTAGGGTCTTCAGTTGTTGTTACAAGTGTAAATTTGAGGACCACTGAACACAAATTTTAATATTTTTTATGAGAATGAAGGAGATGAAAAAGATTATATTTTATCTTAGTATAAGCAATACTTTTTTAGATCATATCCTAATATTAATAATTTCATCCAAAGCCCAGGAGCTGGTGTCATTTGACACCCAGTTCAGTGCTGTTTCCATATTTCACGGTACAACATCAGATAGCTCAAGCTCAACTGGGTAGTTTAATATTACAGGGTCTTGGGACCAACCCTGATCTAACCAGTGAATGAGTGTTGATTTGGATTACTTGGATGAATGCAACATGGATGAATAGAAATATGTTTTCATTTTAATTTGGGCTATAAAGAAATTTGGAAGTTTTAAATGTACTTTGTTCCTGATCCCTAAAGACCTGGATTTTCTGGAACTGCTGTCTGGGAGATCTTGGCAAGACATCTGTTTCAAAGATCGAATGTGGCAATATCATAACTAAACTGAGGATTCCATCCTACTTGCCAAAATACACGTTGAAGACTGCAAAGATTTGACTGAAAGTCCTGATTTCCCAGCCCTGAGGTGGAAGCAACAGAATCTTCGCGTCTTTGAGTTGTCAACCCAAAATGGGAAAGTAGAAGGGGTCAATGTGCTTGGAGGCACAGTAAAAATGTGATTCCAGATATAACCCTCTGGGCTCTGGTCCTCCACCCTGCCCCTGTTCACAAATGGAGACGAGCACAGTTCTTACCCTCTGGTGAAATGGAGTGGGGTTACGAAGGAATGGTCTCATGAGCATTTGGGGTATGGCAGTTGTGCATAAAAGTTAGTTTTTCTATCTTTTAGGCTTTTGTGACAATACAGAGCAACAGAAAAACATTTTCATGAACTTTGTAATAACAGGATCTATAATTTTATGGAATGGAGTATCTTGGAGACCACGAACTGTGTTAACCCCAAGGATAATTTGCTGAAATAATGCACAGTTGGAAAAAAAAAAGAGGCTGAACTATATACATTCCTTTTTGCTATTAAATCAATTGGCAATGAAATAAAAGATCACATAGAGAAAAGAGGAAATCCCACCTCAATACATTCTCTATTTGTATTTTAAAGGAGGAAGAGAAGTGAGAGAGGAAAGTCATCACTGGGAGTTTAATTGGCTGACCAGAGCCCCATACTCGGCTCATCTCATTTAATGTCAATATATTTTAAAATGCCACCGAGTTTAAGTGTAGTAGCAAATGATGCATTGTAATAGAGAAGCACAGGGGTTAAATTAAAAGTGGAGGAAGTAACTTGGGCAAAGAAACTGTAAGCAGAATTAGTTTGTAGGTTTTATTTAGACCTCTGATTTTTCTAGGGGAATTGGGATTCTTCGTTGCAGTTCTTTCTTAATTTGACTGATAGATTTTGCTTAAAATAGACCCTACTATTCTATTCCTGCTATGAGCCATGGTAGATTTTTTTTGGTTATAATTATATTTCATTAATAAAAATGATAAAAATATGCAATATACAATTAAGAGATCAGCCTGTATAACCTGGAAAGGATGACTTTCTTTTTATCATCTTATAAAATTACAAGGCCAATCTGTTTCTTTGGACAATTAATCAACAACATCCTACCTCTGTTGGTTAAAAATAGCTAAAACTTTTTGTTACATCTGAGAATACTTCTCAAAATATGTAACAGCCAATCATGTTTCGTAATTCCTCCTTTCAAAGAGGTGGTTACTCTGTAAGGTATAATTGTCTTCATGTTCGTATCATTAAGCCATAGATTTTTAAATACATGATAAAGATTTTGTGGTCAAAACATTGCTGAAAGGCCATGTTTCCTGTGATTGTGGGTTTGGAGAATACAGTTACTCCTGTGTGTGCAACATTGCATAAACAAATAACCAAATGCCTACAACTGTAATATATTACATAGTTATCAGCTACTAAGCTTTCATTTTTAGGGTTCAAATAACTTAGTGCAGCCCCAGTTGGCTAGTGCATGGTGACATTATTTCTGGGGCCAATACCACACCAGATTTGATCACAAATTTCCTATGGAAATAGAAAGAGAGGACAAGGCTGCAACTTGTATTAAATGCATACCTGAGTCTTACATTCCTACCAACTGATTTTGATCAGTGAATCCCTCTCAACTCTGGGAACAAAATTACTATATTGAATAGATCTAGGGGGGCCATGTATTTAGAGAAAAAAATTGCTTCACTTTCATCCACTTCTATTTTCATGAATTGTGTAGGTAAGTGTCCAGTGCAGGTGACAAAGTAGCCATGTTATGGCTAGCTGAAATCTTCAAGTATTCCCAGGGGAGGTGGTACATAAGAAAAAAGTGTGCCATAATCATTTTGTTTTAAAAGGTATGGT
>NW_006773157.1:2007852-2032852 GCF_000442215.2 Lipotes vexillifer | reverse complement strand
TGTGGATTGTTCATGATTTGTCTTGACAGATGTTAACTGATATTATATAACAAATTCAAGGTAGAAAGCTATCTAAGAGAAAAACAAGCCAAGAGATATATTTACAATAAAAGCACAATAAGCAAACACAAGGGAAAAAAAAAAAACCTTCCTATTCTTTTTCTTTTCTTAGGTTCCAGACAGTGGAATAATTAGACTGTCATCTCAAGTAAAAATGCTGAAAAGCAAGTGTTAAGTTTGAAAAGGGTAATTTCTTTGAACTTTAGAAGCAGACTTTTATAGCAGTGAGCTTTTGTATACTTTTAAGAGTCATTATAGGCATAAGAACAATGGAGAAAGCCTTCTCTCCAAGACTCTAGCCCTTTCTGAGCTAATCAAGCCTCCAAGAGAGAATGCAAACTGTTTGGTAGATGGAAACAAATTTCTTCTTCTTGGACAGGCAAGAGGGAGTTAAGAGAAGCAATGCCTCCTTCTGCAGACATCAACCCTGGCAGCAGGAGCTGGAGCTCCTGATAGAAGACAAGGGGCACATGTTCCAACAGCAATGGCCCTGTGGCTTCGTTTCTTCCTTCCTTCAAGAAGAAGGTGGTGGGAAGGTTAGAATTCAGAGAAGAATGGCGGTGCTTCCTCAGTGAGAAACAGACATGCAAAATAATCACAGATGGACATGTATGGAGCTGGCTGGTTCTGCCAGTCACATGACTGATCCTGACAGCAAGACCCTGAGATTCCTATAAGAAGTGCAGCTATGGACAGGAGATTCGCCAGAGAATCTGCTCTCCTTGGTAACGTTAAACTAGTTTTGAAATTTCTTTTCTTTACGGAGAGTCATGTGGAATTGGAGCAATCTTGGGGAGAAGTTTAGAAAGGAGAGGACTCTTAAGTCTCTCTTGGACAGTGCCCTTCCAGGGGGTAGGTCTAGGGCATTGACATACAACAGCAAATGCATTTAAGACCTTTTGAAAGGATAGCCGTGCAGTGGAAATGGGGTTACTGAATTGAACTGTCTTAGAACAAAGGGATTACACCTCCCTACCTTCTTGGATGATATTCCAGTAAAGACCTGCTCTCAAAGGAAAAATACTCTTGGACATCAAATAGACCACTCAGGCACGCGGAAGCTATGGGTTTGGAGTCAGCTAAAGCGTAACTGTAGTACATCTGTCACGGAGAATGCCACACTTGGGAGCACTTTAGACTTAGAGCAAGAAAAGTCATGTCTCTCAAGGGAACGCCTTCCCAAATTAAAGCAGTGCATCAGCATTGTGAGATCCATTGAGCAGGTAAAGACAAAGCTGCTTCACAGCCTGCTAGGAATAAGAGCCCTGATTAAAGGTCACGCCAGGCTTCAGGTTCTGGTTCCTTCTGCCATTCTTCCTTTACTACTTATCTCCATGAACTTGTCTACAATTATTTGTTGCCTTCCTCCCTTCCCTTCCTTCCATTCCCTTTACCTTCCTCCCTTCCTTCCTCCCATCCTCTTTTCCCCCCTTCTCTTTTAAGATGTGCTGCACTCCTAATGCAGTGTTACTGACTCAGTAGCCACACTGTTTCCTTCTAGTGGGGATGGCTGTCTGTTGTGCCATCCGCATTCTCACCTGGTCCCTTTTGGGACACCTGCCACACCTTTGTGAGATGCCTGCACTTACTAATTGGCCCACACAGAGCCCAAACCTGTGGTCATGGCCTAATTATTAGCATCCTGTTCTAACTGAGTCAACTAGCTGAGAAATGCTCTTCTTCATTTGCAAAGTATAATCACTAATTAGGTAACTTTGAGAGTTTATGGGGCAGTTATTTAGGAAAAATTCTAATACAAAAAACAGAAAGGCAGGATGATGATTACATATGTAAGTCACAGATGTGAAGCAAAAACAGGCCCAGTATTAGCTTCTAAAATTCAGACATAGGGCTTCCCTGGTGGCGCAGTGGTTAAGAATCCGCCTGCCAATGCAGGGGACACGGGTTCGAGCCCTGGTCCAGGAAGATCCCACATGTCGTGGAGCAACTAAGCCCGTGTGCCACAACTACTGAGCCTGCGCTCTAGAGCCCGTGAGCCACAACTCCTGAGCCCCTGTGCCACAGCTACTGAAGCCTGCACGCCTAGAGCCCGTGCTCCACAACAAGAGAAGCCACCGCAATGAGAAGCCCCTGCACCGCAAGAAAGAGTAGCCCCCGCTCCCCGCAACTAGAGAAAGCCCGCGTGCAGCAACGAAGACCCAATACAGCCAAAAATAATAAAAATAAAGTAAAATAAAATTCAGACATAACTGCAGCAAAGAAAAAAATCCAGAAAAAAAGCATATATTTAAATCTAAGCTGAATGTATTTATGAAAAATGTTCTTTTCAAACATGTGGATAGCATGTGGATGTGGGATTAAATTGTAGCCAAGGATCTCTAAATTGGATATAAACGAGATCTCTTGGTGGTAAATGGTCAAGTATTTGGGATAATCCAACAAGGATATCATCTTTAGAGAATGATTTGCCTAGAAGGATAGACTAAATCGCTTCTGAATCTATAAGCCGATGTTCAGTTTCTCAAACACCCAAACATATCCACTAGTAATTAACCTAAGCAATTCCATTGTGTGAAAAAGAATGTTTCTTCCTGCCATTATGGCTCTAAGGGAGAGCTTAGTTCAGAGTATGAGTGGAGTGACTCTCACAGATGGAGAATTCATTACTCCCTGAAGACCAGGGATGCCATTTGTCTGTCCCATTCTTTAATATTTGCTGAGGGTCCACGATGTGTTAAGCTTTGTACAGAACAGACATCAAGACTTCAGCCTGTTAGATTTGTTTGAAAGACATATACAATATTCAGGGACAATAGCTGACCTAATCAGGGTTCAGGGATTCAGCATAATCATAGTGCTGAATTTTAGAGCATGAAGGATCTTGAAGGTCACTGACCTCACTTTTAACTCAAATAGGATATTATGGGTCCAGGGAAATGAGCCTTGGCCTTGAAGTCTGACTAACCTAGGATCAAGTCCAAGCTCTGCCACTATGTGCTATGTATTCTTGGGCAGCTTACCATGTGCTATAGACTGAATGTTTGTGTCCCCACAAGATTCGTATGTTGAAGCCTTAGTCCCCAGAGGTGGGGCCTTTGAGAGGAAATTAGGACATGAAGGTGGAGCCTTCATGATGAGACTAATGCCCTTATAAGAACAGACAAAAGAGGGATGATCTCTTTCTCTACCATGCGAAGATACAGCAAGAGGCGGCCATTTGCAAACCAGAAAGAGGGCTCTGACCAGGACCCAACCATACAGGCATCCTGACCTTGGACTACCAGCCTCCAGAACTGTGAGAATTCGATGTTTGTTGTTTAAGCCACACGGTCTATAGTATTTCGTTACGGCAGCCTGAGCAGACTAAGACGACATCCTTTCTGAAACTAAATGTTTCTCATCTGTACAAATGAGAGGTCCCTATAAAGTTGTGAAGATCGGAAAATGTGTAAAGAATTTTTCACTCCCTTACTTCCAGTCCATGTGGTTATTACCATAGATGAGGAAACTGAGGCTCAGACAGGTTAAGTGACTTACCGAAGATCAAACAGCTAGTTGCTATTCCCTGCCCCCATCCCACCAATGCCCACAGCCCTAACTGTCCAAAACATCCTATATGGCCCATTACCAAGCTGTGCTCTCCTCAGCGTTCCTTTTGCCATCTCCTTCATCAAAGTCAACCTGGCCTTGACTTGCTGTTCCTTTCTTATTTGAAAAGCAGTCTGTTAAGCTAACCGCTGTGAACATGCCAGAGAACCATGGTGTGGTGGAAAAGTGATGGATTTGAACAAGACCTGGGATCTAGGTTGTCACCACCTTCCTCTGTGGTCTTGGGAAGTCACTTCTCCCATGGGGTTTCAGTTTACCTCAGGGCACTTCTAATTCTGACACCCTATGTCTCTCTGACTTAAAGTGTTACCTCTGCAGTAGTATCTGTGTTTAACAAACTCCTGGAGCTAGTCAGGCCATCACATCAAAGGCAAACATCTCCAATAGCTTCACTTCATGTACCATGAAAGAGACCCAGGGATTTTTTTCCTTTTCTATTTTTTATACAGGAAACTCTTTCTTGCAACTTGCAAACTACAACAGAGGAATAACTGCCTGCACCAACTCTGTGTAAAGATGGTCATGGGGAGAGAACCCTAAAGAGGGATAGTCCAGTATTTTAGGGTCTGCAAATCAGCAGAACAGCTGTCAGTCTGTAGAACATACATACTGCATAACCCTTAAGGGTCAGTTAAAAGTGAGAGTCAGAGCCCTTAACCTTTATAAAGAGAATAAAAAACAAAAACAGAGAACTCATTGCGTTGACTGTAAAGGCAACTCATGTCAGCAGCAATCTTCTAGGGATAATTTCTGCAGTTGTTTTGAAAGGTATCTTTATTTAAATGAGTTTTCCTGAACTCTGAAACACTTCCTGAGGAGAAAAAATCCCCATTCCTGTTTGCATTCTTTTGGAACAAAAACACTCAATGGATCCAATTCTGGTTGAAGATCAAACACAACAAAATCAGGAAGATTTTTTAAATAGAGGGCGTATATTTTCAGTCAAATGTAAAACTTCCTTTTCTAGAGACACATTTCATTTCACTGCTGCATTGATTTCCTCTTTTCTGCTCCCCTTCTATTATTCTCTGTGAGAATGTGACATAGTTAAGGGCCAACTGGGACAATTATGATTGATGGGTAGCACCTGCTGGGGATATATGTACCTGATAAGGATGGGAATCAAAAGCAGCCTGGATTCCTAGTTTCCTGAGAAAAGACACACTATCATTTTCTCTACAGGTAAAGGAAAAAGAGTAAGCCTTGAGAAGGACCTCTATCATCACCAAATTAAAGCTTGACATGACAATTTTCTTGAGGAAAAATGTGTGTACAACAAGTCCGTTGATCACAGATCACTGAACACTTGCAGAATTCTTTTTTTTTTTTTTGCGGTACGCGGGCCTCTCACTGTTGTGGCCTCTCCCGTTGTGGAGCACAGGCTCTGGACGCGCAGGCTCAGCAGCCATGGCTCACGGGCCCAGCTGCTCTGCGGCATGTGGGATCTTCCCAGACCGGAGCACGAACCCGTGTCCCCTGCATCGGCAGGCAGACTCTCAACCACTGCGCCACCAGGGAAGCCCGCAGAATTCTTATAATACCCCACACTCTCTATACCTACATATATAGTCTGCTTTATTTTAACTCATAGCACTTATCACTTCCTCACATAATATTAAAATAAACAACTTTCTGCCTCCCTTACTAGAATATAAATCCTAAGAAGGCAAAAACTTGATTTGTTTTGTTCACTGCTGTATCCCCAGTGCCTGGTACACTGCCTGGCCCACCATCAGAGGTCAATAAAGATTAGTTGAATGAATGAATGAATGAATAAGTGAATAGTAAAATTTAGTCTCATAGCCACTTGGGCTGCATTTACAGCTCAATGCTGTACTATAATCATACAAATTATCCTTAAACTCATAGCTTCAGTTTTGGAGCACTAATAGAAAGTTTGGTTACTTGGATCTGAAAATGTCCATACCCTTTGACCAAAGAGTTCTATTGCTAAGATTTAGCCTAAATACAAAGATTTATGTACAAAGTTGAAATATGTTCATGGCAGTCTTATTTATAACAGAGAAAAACTGGAAATTATTTACTAATAATTATAATACTTATTAATAATTTGACATTTATCATTTAATGTCAACAGGATAATGGCTAAGAAAATTGTGGTATATTGTCAAGACAGAATATTACGTAGGCATTAAAAATGGTTTATAGGGCTTCCCTGGTGGCGTAGTGGTTGAGAGTCCGCCTGTCGATGCAGGGGACACGGGTTCGTGCCCTGGTCCAGGAAGATCCCACATGCTGCAGAGCGGCTGGGCCCGTGAGCCATGGCCGTTGAGCCTGCGTGTCCGGAGCCTGTGCTCCGCAACGGGAGAGACCCGCATACCGCAAAAAAAAAAAAAAAAGTTTTATAAAGAGTTTCAAACCATATATGTAAAGTCTTATTATAAGCTGTTAGGTGAAAAGAGTAAAATGACAGTTGAATATACAGTATGATATCAACAAAGGGACATGCCAAAGTTTAAATAATACCAAAGGGTATTATGGAAAAAATTTTTCTTGCATATCTAGGCATTTTTTTCTCCTTTCTGAAATTTTCTTCGCCTTCTGAACTTTCTAGTTCATCTATGGATGATCAGGTCATAATTTGATAAAAGAAAGGGACACAGCAAAAAAATAAAAATTATCTTGTGGCTTATTGATAAGCTTTTTTCTGGTGTATATAAGTATTGGGTTGGCCAAAAAGTGCCTTCAGTTTTTAAGTAAAAATAGACACATTTTTCGTTTTCACCAAGAACTTTATTGAACAACGTTCGTTCCACCACCTTCTGCATTTTTCAGGCAACTTCATAATTCCATCTTCCCCCATATTTGTGTGTGTGTGTGTGTGTGTGTGTGTGTGTGTGTGTGTGTTACGCAGGCCTCTCACGGTTGTGGCCTCTCCCGTTGCGGAGCACAGGCTCCGGACGCGCAGGCTCAGCGGCCATGGCTCACGGGCCCAACCGCTCCGCGCATGTGGGATCTTCCCGGACCGGGGCACAAACCCGCGTCCCCTGCATCGGCAGGCGGACTCTCAACCACTGCGCCACCAGGGAAGCCCTTCCCCCACATTTTTATCTTTTTGAGCAAAAAACTGTTCCAGGTGCCTTTTACAGTCTTCCAGGAAATTGAAAATTTTTCCATTAAGAGAATTTTGTAAAGACTGAAATAAATGGAAATCTGAACATGCAATGTCTGGTGAATATGGCGGATGAATCAGAACTTCCCAGCCAAGCTGTAACGGTTTTTGCCTGGTCATCAAAGAAACATGCGGTCTTGCGTTATCCTGATGGCAGATTATGCATTTTCTGTTGACTATTCCGGATGCTTTTCATTGAGTGCTGCTTTCAGTTGGTCTAATAGGGAGCAGTACTTGTTGGAATGAATGGTTTGGTTTTCCGGAAGGAGCTCATAATAGAGGACTCCCTTCCAGTCCCACCATGTACACAGCATCACCTTCCTTGGATGAAGACCCTCCTTTGTGTGGTTGATGGTGGTTCATCTTGCTAGCCCCACAATCTCTCCCATTCCTTATTATTGTGCAGTATCCACTTTTCATCATCCATCACAATTTGTTTTAAAAATGGAACGTTTTCATTAAGTAGATAATCACATGAGGAAATATGGTCAAGGTTATTTTTGCTTAACTTACATGGAACCCAAACATCAAAGTGACGAACATAACGAAGCTGATGCAAATGATTTTCAACATTTGATTTGGATATTTTGAGTATGTTGGCTATCTCCCGCGTGGTATAACCTTGATTGTTCTCAATTAATGTCTCGATTTGATCGCTATCAACCTCAACTGGTCTACCGCCCGACCGTGGAGCACCGTCCAGTGACAAATCTCCAGAATGAAACTTCGCAAACCACTTTTGGCGTGTTCTATCAGTCACAGCACCTTCTCCATACACTGCACAAATCTGTTTTTGCGTTTCAGTTGCATTTTTACCTTTCTTGAAATAATAAAGCATAACATGCTGAAAATGTTACTTTTTTTCTTCCATCTTCAAAATTAAAATGGCTACATAAAAATTCACCAATTTTGATAAGTTTTTTAAAAATGCATGCTGATATGACAGCTGTCACAATACAATCTAACAAAATTGTTTCAAATGAAGTTAAAGACAACTGAGTGCTACTAGAGCCACCTTACAGAAAAAACAAAACGAACTTTTTGATCAACCCAATAAAATTATTAATCACATGCAATGAAAATGTACAATTAGGGATTTCCTTGGTGGCACAGTGGTTAAAAATCCACCTGCCAATGCAGGGGACCCGGGTTCGAGCCTGAGTCTGAGAAGACGCCACATGCCATGGAGTAGTTAAGCCCGTGTGCCACAACTACTGAGCCCCCAAGCCACAACTACTGAAGTCTGCATGCCTAGAGCCTGTGCTCCACAACAAGAGAAAGCCTGTGCACAGCAATGAAGAGTAGCCCCCGCTCACCGCAACTAGAGAAAGCCCACGTGCAGCAACAAAGACCCAACATAATCAAAAATAAATAAATAAATTTCAAAATGTTAAAAAAAATGTAGTTAGATGATGCTATGAAGCAAAAATAATTTTATAAAAATTTTTCTTGTCAATGATATCTTGCAAGGAAAATTGTTTTGCAAATAAAACTGTTTAGTTTTAATTCACTTTGAAAGTTTCACGCCAAAAATGCATAGGTAAAGCTGACAATTAGAGAAAACAGAAAATGGCTTTGAAAGATGCTGCAGTTTTTCTTCTGTTTGCAGATTTTTTTTCCTCTTCTTCCTTTAAGTTGGTAAATTAAATGAGGTCGTATCATGGAAAGCGAGTCTAAAAGAGAAAATTAGCCTTGGACTTCCTTTTGAACCTCATCTTGTACCTCCAGTTTTTGAGTGCTAATGCTTATCAAAGTACATACCTCACTCTCTTTAACCCTTTAGGCCAAGACAAGAAAGGAGACCAGCTTGTGATGGAAGCACAAAGCCAACCAGGAAGGCACTGTATACTCTTCAAGAAGTAGGCTTCTTCCCCCACTAGACGAGACAACTCAAAGTCGAAACTGCTGCTAGAGATCACTTAGTGGTTTTCAAAGTATGTATTTTTAAGCCTGGAACACTTTGTTCAAAAACAACATAATTTGATGTTAAGGAGGTAAAACAGTTAACACAGCTGCTGTGGGTGAGAGGCCTAAAGCCCCACCCACTGGGAGCTTCTGCTTTTCTGCTTTACCTGGGGGCATCAGGGTGAGTGTCATAGGGGATGTGGAAGCTCCTTAAAAACAATGACCTGGTCTAATCTCCTCTTTATACAGATAGAGGGGAAGGAGACTGGATGGGGCACTGATATGGTCACTGTCACACTTGTTACCTGATTAAAATAGTTCAGCTGACTTACCTGTAAAATAATCACAGTTTTCTAACAAGAAGATTAAGAATATATTGATATGTTGGGAAAATACTAAAGAAAGTAACAATATAACAAAATGATTAAGAGAAGCAAGACCCCACATTTGACATTAAAATGTTATCACCCAAACCTAACCTTTCTACACCGAAGGAAATTTTACAACAGAGATATGACTTGAGAAATAGGATTTTCTTTTATTTTTTTCTTTAATTTAGAAAAAGTCTCTAGAATACAGAAAAGTATAGAGAATAGTTTAAAAATCTACCATGGACACATGTTAATCTTTTGTCTTCTTTGAGATATATATGTATCTGTGGCTCATAAACTCAAGAGAGTGAACTACAAAAGTCCAGTAGCTTTAAATCAGGAGGATCTCCATGAGGATGAATTATGTTGTACTGTGAGGTCCTAGTGTTAGATAACACAGAATATATATAATAGATATATATGATATATATATATGTATATACATATGCAAAGAAGACAAAAAATATATATATATAAATTTTTAATAGTTTAAAGTACATTTTATATATTTATAGTTATTATTTATAACATACATTTTAAATATATTTATTCATATATTTATATGTGTGTTTAAATGAAAGAAACAAAACATTAGGTACAATGGAAGTCCTCTCTATATTTCTTTTTAGCTCATTCCTCTCCCTCCACCATTCCCAGAAGCAAACACACTCATGAATTTAACCTGGACTCTCACGTCCCATAGACATAGTTGTTAAAATAATAAAAAGATTTATTTGTTAAGAAAGGCAGTTTTAGCAACTTGAAACCTTTGAACTAGATTCCTAAAAATAAAGGCCTAGGATTTTTTTTGTATTTCTTGAAATAACTACTACAAACTCTACTATGGTTTATTATTTTATTCCTTGGATCCTCATGCAGAACTTGATTGACTCAAACTTACTCAACAAGATGTACTTGGTTAAATGATCTAGAAGACACAGAAAGGGCTGTTAAATTCAGAGCCAATACAAGTAGACATGAGAGCAAAGGTGAAAACTACTGTCCTGATAGTGAAGGAAACAAACAAAAAAAGACACCGGAAACTGGATATATGCATATATAATACCGAATAGAGAAAATGTTAAAATTATATTAGGGAGGCAGAGATACATCTTTTAGAAAGATTTCCATCAAAAATTATTGAGATTTTTAAAAAGTGTCTAACGCTTTGGGGCTCTGACAGTCATGCAGTTCATTCTGGCTGTGTCACTTACTAGTTGGATGACCTTCACCTCCCTGTATGCAGGTCCTCCCAGTATAATGGGAATAATAATAGTACCTACTACATAGAGATGTAAAAATGAAGTGAGATGTTCCCTGTAAAGTGTTAGGAACATGCATGTTAGTTGCTGGTAGTAATAGTAGTAGTAGTGGTAACATCTGGAAAACCAGCCCATAAGGAAGAATTCATAACCTGGTATGTGGAGGGGGCACAAATTCTGGAGCCTCTGCACCTCTTTACCAGCTGTGTGGGCCTGGGGACAATGACAGTACAAAGGTTCTAGGGCTGCTGTGAGCATTCAGTGGGTATGGAAGGTGCTTAGTGCCGTGTTCTAAGAACATGCTCAATCAACATTAGCTGTTAGAAATATTCCAGATAGATAATGCCTTAGTATTCTTAAAGCACATACTAATTTTATTTATTTATTTATTATTATTATTATTTTTTGCATCTTTATTGGAGTATGATTGCTTTACAATGGTGTGTTAGTTTCTGCTTTATAACAAAGTGAATCAGTTATACATATACATATGTTCCCATATCTCTTCCCTCTTGCGTCTCCCTCCCTTCCACCCTCCCTATCCCACCCCTCTAGGTGGTCACAAAGCACCAAGCTGATCTCCCTGTGCTACGCGGCTGCTTCCCACTAGCTATCTATTTTACGTTTGGTAGTGTATATATGTCCATGCCACTCTCTCACTTTGTCACAGCTTACCCTTCCCCCTCCCCATATCCTCAAGTCCATTCTCTAGTAGCTCTGTGTCTTTATTCCTATCTTACCCCTAGGTTCTTCATGACATTTTTTTTTTCTTAGATTCCATAATTATGTGTTAGCATACAGTATTTGTCTTTCTCTTTCTGACTTACTTCACTCTGTATGACAGACTCTAGGTCCATCCACCTCACTACAAATAACTCAATTTCGTTTCTTTTTATGGCTGAGTAATATTCCATTGTATATATGTGCCACATCTTCTTTATCCATTCATCTGTATATTTGCAAATGAATCAACTGACAAAGGATTAATCTCTAAAATTTACAGGCAGCTCATGCAGCTCAATAACAAAAAAACAAACAACCCAATCCAAAAATGGGCAGAAGACCTAAATAGACATTTCTCCAAAGAAGATATACAGATTGCCAACAAACACATGAAAGAATGCTCAACATCATTAATCATTAGAGAAATGCAAATCAAAACTACAATGAGATATCATCTCACACCAGTCAGAATGGCCATCATCAAAAAATCTAGAAACAATAAATGCTGGAGAGGGTGTGGAGAAAAGGGAACACTCTTGCACTGCTGGTGGGAATGTGAATTGGTACAGCCACTATGGAGAACAGTATGGAGGTTCCTTAAAAAACTACAAATAGAACTACCATATGACCCAGCAATCCCACTACTGGGCATACACCCTGAGAAAACCATAACGCATCCTAATTTTAAGGTGCAGGAGCAAGCTCACAACTACCTCACAGCAAGAAGTCAAGGAAAGCTAGGGGATTGAATTGCACTGATTTGTTTATCCAGGAGCACCCTTCTGTCAGGTTCAGAGGACTATATGCAGTCATTGCTATAAATACAGCCCTGTCTGCTCTCAGCTCTGCAGGAGTATAAGGAGATCCAAAAGGTGGTCTCTTTTTCCTTGAAAAGGGGGTGACTAAACTCCCTATGAAATTCTTACTGATAAGATCACCAAGAGAGGGAGGCCTAGAAGATGCTCTTAAAAAGAGACTAGTGCATTATGAAACAAGCACTTTATTGTTCCAAAGCACTTTCACACACATTAAAGCCTCTAACCCTCACAGCCACCCTAGAGAAAGGAGGTATCATCCCCATTTCTCAGAGGAGGCAAGTGGGGTACAGAGAATTTAAGTGACTTGCTCAAAGTTCCCTTATTAGTAAGAGGAAAATCCAGCTCTTTCTTGCTCTGTTACTTACTAGTTGGATGTTCAGAACTTTTATTACACATGCATGGGCTTACGGAATGCTCCTCACTGGCATGTACTTGCCATTGTGGGAACTATTTTATTTTTCCAACTTTTTGGTTACCTTATTTCTTTTAGTCAGCTTAACTCTAAATCCCACACCCTTACCTATTACATCATAGATGTAGTATGCATGTGTGCACGTGTATAAACACACACGCACACCCCACGCACACATGTAAGTACATGCTGGAGGACAACTGAGTTTTGTTTTCCTGTTTTATTCTTTCTAAGTGTACTTTTAAAAGATGAAAATCTTAGATAGAGGTTGAAGACTGATGTGATTCAGAAAAATTTGAGTATGCTAAATCACTTTTTTGGACTGCAGTCTGAGGAATAATTCAGTCCCAACAGAGGGGGGAAAAAAGGGTTTTCCACTTTAAATGAACCATGTTTTCTTTTCTGAAAACATGATTTAATTTCTTTTATAAAAGAAGAGCGAAAGAACTTTTGTTGTCGTCTCCAGCTGTCAAACCTGCCTCCCGTACTTTTGCCCTGAAGCAAAAGGAAGGGACATCAGGTGACAAACCCCAAATTTCAACTAGTCACACAAATTACAGACCTTCCTATCATGATACCCTCTTGACTTTCTGCCTTTCCCCTACAATGAAGAACAGACACAGTTTAAGTCAAAATGACTCTCATGGGCAATTTTACAAAACAAATAGAAGGCACAGAGTCTCCCCCTCCCCCTCCCCCCTCTTCCCCAGCTTCCCCCTCTGGGCCAGCCTGTTCCCTCTTTCCAGGCAGGCAGGAGCTAATGATCAGAAAGACCTTTCCCACCCCAGACAGTGATGCTCTGCTTGCCAAGGGCCCTGTTTGCTTTGAAGAAAGAGTTTGACAAAGTAAATATTTACAAAAACAACTATAATCAGATGCCAAGTCCCACTTCGAGGGAACAGGCAGAAAAGTATTTTCAAGAAAGGGTTTCTCCATGTGGCACCACACTGCCCGGTGGCAGGGACTGATCCAAGCTCTGTTCTGGGTTTATCATGAGTCCAGGCATATCACAGTCTTTCTCTTAGCCTTTTATCTTCCATGCTAGGACACTTTCCACAGAGTAATGAATAATTTCATTTACCACTGAAGAGTCAATTCAGAAATGTACTAATTCGGGACCACGGGGAAGTCTTCAAATATTACTGCTTTTAGCAGTAGGGGAAAGCTTCATGAAGTCAACAGGGAAGAGATTAAAGGCAGGGTTAATTAGCACTCAGGAAATGTCATTATTTAAAATATATATATTTTTGAGATAGACCACTTACTGGCTAAAACACAGTCATATTTATATTACCTGTAGATCTGTTACCTAGAAACTGTGGAGCCTGAGAGCTCGAACACAGTGAGAATCAAAACAGGTGCGCCTGCCTGTTCCCATTATGCACATTAGCCCATGGCCTTCGCACAGCCTGTTAAACAGCTGAATCTGAAACAATCATGGTGCAGGCCAAACACTAGCCTGAAGGCCTGTCTGTCTTGGGATTTGGCCATTTACATTGATTTTTTTTTTAACCCATGTTTTTCATGAAACACAAATATTTGCCATGACAACTGGGGTGTCACATGACATACTGCTACATAAAAAGCTTGGAAATCTCTTAAGGGGAAACAGCCCACCAGTGCTGCAAATCCAGTGAAAACATCTTGAGGAAGATGTGGGCATTAAAAGATGAAGGTCTGGAAAGAACAGGTAACAGTTTACTATGCAGACATAGTAGGATTAATTTCTTCTGTGCCACTCTTCAATTTCTCTTTCTTTCTTCCTTTCTTTTCTTTTTTTTTTAAAATGGGAGCAGCTGTAAACATGACCACATAGGGTAAGCCCAGGAAAAAAAAAACTCTGCCAGCTGTCTCCTTCTGTGGTGAAAAGTTTCAATTATTACTAGTCTGTCTGTGGCTCATAAACATAAGAAAGCAAGCTACAAAAGTCCAGCACCTTTAAACCAGGAGAATCTCCATAAGGATGAGCATGTTATACTGTGAGGTCCTAATGTTAAAGAATACAGATTTCCTTTCCCTTCCACATTCAGGTATCTGTACAAAATTGGGGAACTTGCTTTATTATCCTATGCTTAAAGATAAATGAAACCTCTCAATAACATACCCTATGCGACACAAATTTGAATATAAAGCAATAGTTTTGTATTCCGGACTCCTGGGCCCTTGACCAGCTAGCAGTAGAGATTGACTCAGTCATTTAGTTAATCTCGAAATAATGCAACATGATGGAATTTTTTAGATCCTACTGATATTGTCATGGTAGAGTTTACCTGCATAACAATCTTCCCTTTTAAAATCAAATGCATTCCAGCAGCAGCTGAAATTGTATTTATTTCTATGTGAAAGGTACAACTCGATAACATGTGCATATTACCAAAAATCTCACTGAGAATATTGTAAATCAGAACAATTTTCTTTCGTTAGTTAGGAATATGAATACCTTCGATCTTTGTTTCCTGAGAGAGGGATTCTTCACTTCCGCTGGAATCGATTGTGTTCTCTGGGGTGTAGCGAAAGGGGCTGTGGAGGGAAGTGGTGCAATGTTACCTCTTCCAGAAAGAGAGACTTATTCATTGGGTTGATGCCACTGGGTTTGCACCTTGAAAGTCAAATGGCTCTGTCACCCATTCACTGTTCACTACCAGTCGTTCTTGTATCAATTCAATGAAACATTTGTGATAATTGACTTCAAAAGGAAAGCAAAGAGCTTGGAAGGGCAACAGTTCCATCAGAACATAAGGTCAGCTCCCCTTATGCAAATTTCCTAGAGGAAAAGGCAGATTTTAAAAGCAAGCAATTTAGAGAGTTATCTTTGTCTTATAACATGTTTCGCTATAAGATTTCTTTAAATGGCCGTATTCCCAATTTCACTTAAAAGGTAAATAAATATAACTATATAAGATGGACTATTCTAATGTATAGTCATTTAAAAAGAAAATTCTAAAGAATTAAAATGGCTTTGGGTAAATAAAACAAGTTAATAACACAAGTAAATATTATTTTTGAAATGAATTAAATCTATAAGCAACAACTTTTGGAGAACACATCTAGTCCATGGGGGGTAAGCCTACGTGCTAGACAATGCTTGGAAGAGAAATGGAATCTCTCCTGTTGCCTGGCAGTAAACCCAACTGCCCTTTACAGAAAAGCTCAAATCTGGCATTCTCAGGAGAGAAAAATCCTTACCCTACTCTTTCTAAGAAAGAGAACAAATAATTTATTTAAATAGTTAATTCAGTCAAAGAAGTGAGGCTTCTTTCAACTCACTTCCTTACTCCACCCCTTTTCTATCAGTTCTCTAACAACAATGTTAGAAAGAACTGACAGATATTCGTTAAATACAACACATCAGTATACGATTTAGAATTCCACTTTGAGGACTCAGTTCTCTCACATTGCCTCAAGTGGGCTGCAAGGAGTATCTTCAGCCATCTCTTTAAAAGTAGCAGGAAGTCCAGAGTCTTAACACAAAAAAAATCACCTCCACAGAAGACATTTGTTGCATTGGACCAACCCCGTTTTACCATCTTCCTGGTTTCCCTGTCTTCCAGCGATCCTCCAGGACTGCGAGACTGCCCACCAACTTCCCTAAGGCTGGGCAATTGGCTATACAGTCGGTCCTCTGTATCCATGGATTCTGCATCCACGGATTCAACCAATTTCCATCTGCAGTTGGTTGAATCCACAGATGCAGAACCCGGGAATACAGAGGGCCAACTGTGCAATGCCATACTATGGGAGGGACTCGAGCATCCGCAGATTTGAGTATCCACTGGGGGTCCTGGAACCAATCCCCTGAGGATAGTGAGGGACAACTGTAGTGTGTGAAGACTCCATTTTCATCCTACAAGTTTTTGCCTTGACTTCTGTGCTGTCCTACCCCACTGTCCACTTGAACCTGGCTCTCCCACTTTGAAGGTCAGTTCACACTGTATACCCAGGCTACTGTGAGTCCACAGATTCACCCATAAAGCCTGTTATTCCTATTATCTGCAAGCTCAGTACACTTTTTGTTTAACTTTCAGGTTCCTGCAGACAAATGAGATTTATGGTTAAATTCCCATGATGAAACAAAATAGCAGCTGAGAAGTGGGCATGATTTTTAAAGGAATTTATTAAAATTTCAGTGAAATTTGGTAGAATGAAGATCTAAAAGATTTGTAATTTCACATGGATAATCCAGTTAATGGTATCTCTAAAATTTTTTTTTGAGGATTTTCTTAGTTACCTGCAGAAATTCTATCATTAAATGTATAACTTCATGTAGCCTTGGATTTTATGGGACACATGCATTTGAAGAATGTGTCTGCATCCTAAGGCACTGCCTGTTTTGCTACTCAGTTTCCCTTCTGGAAAAATCTGTTGGATAAATTTTGCCAGTGTCAGTGTCAGGGAAAAAAATCTTGTCTTTCTGGAGAAATTTGTATGTTTCTGTGGTAGTTATTGGCATGTGCCTCCCAAGAAGCCACCCCTCCTTCTTCCTTGCTGATTTTAGAACCTCAATTTTTTCAGGGTAACAACATCCCCAGCTTCTAGGGTTTCCAGATTTAGCAAAAAAAAAATTTTTTTTAAAGGGCACAGTGAAATTTAAACTTTAGATAAACAACAAGTAATGTTGTAGTATAAGTATGCCCCAGATATTAAATTTGTTTAATATCCATGAATGGATTAGACCAGAATTTCATGAATGGATTAGACTAAGCATAATTTATCATCCTAAGTATTTAGTATAAGTGTGTCCCAAATCCTAATCCTAGTCCTACTCTTATCCCTGGACATTCACTTTCTCAGCCTTTCTTGTACCTAACAGTGGCCATGTGATCAGTGAGAAGTGAAGTCCATCCCGGGGCTTCTGGGAAGAGACTGGTGCCACTATCTTTCCCTCTTCCTGCCTGGAGTGTGTATGTTAAGGCCCACATCTGTAGGAGTCATCTTAGAGCTGTGAGTTAGCAAGCGTGAGGATGAAATGAAGCATGCTAAAGAAGGTAAAGCAGAGACTCGTTCTAACCCTGTGTATCAGCATCATCAGCACTAGAGTCCCTACTTCCTGATTCCTTATGAGATAAATGAACTCCTCATTGTTTAAGCCATGAGGTAGTTAGGGTTTCTGATATTTGCAGTCACATACATTCCGGACTGGTACCCCTCCCTCCCCCTCCTTATTCTCTCTATTCTGTGCTCTGTCTTACTGCATGTGCAAGGGCCTCAGGAACAATGTTCAATAGTGATGGCAGTAGTGGTCATCCCTCAACTGTCTGCTTTTAATGAGGAAATAGAATATTTCTAAAGTTTCCCTACTAAGAACATTGTTTTCTGTGGGGTTTTGGTTGAAGACAATAATCAGGTTCAGAAAATTCTCTTCTACTTCTACTCTGCCCAGAAGTTTTTTCTTATTATTAATGTTGAATTGTATTGTATGATTTTTAAATTTTAGTATGTATTAAGGTGATCACAGGGTTTTTTCTTTTTTAATCTGTTAATGTGGCGAATTGTATTGTTAGATGTTTCTAATGTTGAATCTTCCTCACATTCTTCCTTGATCATGATGAATGTAAAAAACATACTGCTAACTTTTATTTAGAATGTTTACCTTTATGTTCCTGAGATTGATTTATATATTTTTTTTCTTGCAGTGTCCTCATCCAGTTTTGGTACCAAAGTAGCATCATAAAATCAGTTGGTAAGCATTCCTTCTTCTCTTTTGCTATGGAATAGTTTAATATAAGAATTACCTGACACTTTAAAGTTGGTAAAACTTCCCTATAAAAGACCTGAGGCCCTTTTTGTTTGGTATATTTGTGTGTGTGTGCATGTGTGCACATGTCCATGTGGAAGACAGATATTTTTGACTACCAAATCAAATTATCTAATGGTATTGTTTTCTTTAAGTTTTCTATTTTTTCTTTAGTTAACTTTGGTAATTTAGATTTTTCTAGGAAATTTTTCATTTTGTTTTTAAAAATGTATTGGTATTAAGTTACCATATTATGTTTTTTAAAAATTCTACCTGTCTAGTTTCTGCCTTTTTTCATTTTCATATTATTTATTTGTTCCTTCCCTTTTTTTAAATTACAGCTTTATTGAAGTATAATTGACAAATGAAATTGTAAGATATTTAAAGTGGACATTGTGATGATATATTTGATATATATATATATATATATATATTTGAAAGGATTCCCCCATCTAGTTAATTAACACATCCGTCATCTCATGTTTTTATATTTTTTATTAGTGAGAACATTTTTCTACTCTCTTAGCAAATTTCAATTATACAATACAGTGTTATCAACTATAGTCATCATGTTATGCATTAGCTCCTCAGACATTATTCATCTTGTAGCTGAAAGTTTGTACCCTTTTACCAACCTCTCCCTATTTCCCCCACCCCTCAAACCCTGGCAACCATTTTTCTACTCAGTGTTTCTATGAGTTTGACTTCTTTTTTTTTTTTTCTTAGATTCCACATATAAGCTATACCATGTGTTATTTGTCTTTCTCTGTCAGGCTTATTTCAGTTAGCATTAACACCCTCCAGATTCATCCATGTTGTCCAAATGGCAGAATTTCCTTCTTTTTTAAGACTGAATAATATCCCACTATAAATATATGGCATTAAGTTGTGTCTATACCTTGGCTATTGTGAATAATGCTGCAATGAACATGGGAGTACAGATATCTCTGGAGATAATGACTTCGTTTCCTTTGGATATATACCCAGAAGCGAAATTGCTGAATCATGTGGTGGTTCTATTCTTAAGGTATTGAGAAACCTCCATATTGTTTTCCATAGCAGCTTTACCAGTTTATATTCCTACCAACAGTGTACACTGATTCCCTTTTCTCCATATCCTCATTGGCATTTGTTATCTCTTGTCTTTCTGATAAAAGCCATTCAAACAGGTGTGAGGTGATACTTCATTGTTGTTTTCATTTGCATTTTGCTGATGATTATGACATTGATCACCTTTTCATGTCCCTGTTGGATTTGTTTGTCTTTTTTGAAAAAATGTCTATTCAGGTCCTTTGTCCATTAAAAGATTTGGGTTATTTGTTTTTTTGCTATTGAGTTCTATGAGTTTCTTGTATATTTTGTGTATTAGCCCTTTATTGGATATGTGGTTTGCATATATTTTATCCCATTCCACAGGTTGCTTTTTCATTTTGTTGATAATTTCCTTTGCTGTGCAGAAGCTTTTTAATTTGATGTAGCCTAACTTGTTTATTTTTGCATTGGTTGCCTTTGCTTTTGGTGTCAAAGCAAAAAAAAAAAAATCATTTCCAAGAGCTTATCCTCTATGCTTTTTCCTTAGGAGTTTTATGGTTTCAGGTCTAATGTTCAAGTCTTTAATCCATTTTGAGTCAATTTTTGTGTATGGTATGAGATAAGGGCCCACTTTTATTCTTTATAACTTTTCTTTATATATATATCTCTATAATGTTAGTTTTCCCAACACTATTTATTGAAGAGATTAACCTTTCCCCATTGTATATTTTTGAATTCTTTGCAAAAATTAATTGGACATAAAAGCATGAGTTTATTTCTGGGCTCTCTGGTTCCATAGATCTGTGTGTCCGTTTTTATGCCAATAACATGCTGTTTTGGTTACTAGAGCTTTGGAATATCGTTTGGAATCAGGAAATGTGATGCCTCCAGTTTTGTTCTTCTTCCTCAAGATTATTTTCACTATTTGGTGTCTCTTGTCGTTCTATATGAATATTAGGATTATTTTTTCTATTTCTGTGAAAAATGCTATTGGGTTTTTAATAGGGATTGCATTGAATCTGCAGATTGCTTTGGACAGTATGACCATTTTAACAATACTAATTCTTCCAGTCCATGAACACAGAATAGCTTTCCATTTATTTGTGTCTTCAACTTCTTTCATCAATGTTTTACAGTTTTCAGTGCACAGATCTTTCACCTCCTTGGTTAAACTTATTCTTAAGTACATTATTGTTTTTGGTGCTGTTGTAAATGGGACTGTTTTCTTAATTTCTCTTTCTGATAGTTGTTAGTGTATAAAAATGCAACTGATTTTTGTATAGTGATTTTTGTATACTGCAACTTTACTGAATTCATTGATAAGTTTTAACCATTTTTTGGTAGTAACTTTAGGGTTTTCTATATATATTATGTTATCTGCAGAGACAGTTTTACTTCTTCCTTTCTGATTTAGATGCCTTTTATTTCTTTTTCTTGCCTAATTTCTCTGGTTAGGACTTCCACAACTATGTTGAATAAAAGTGGCAAGACTGGGCATCCTTGTCTTATTCCTGATCTTAGAGGAAAAGCTTTTAGCTTTTTTTTGTTTTTGTTTTTTTTTGCGGTACGTGGGCCTCTCACTGTTGTGGCCTCTTCCATTGTGGAGCACAGGCTCTGGACGCTCAGGCTCAGTGGCCATGGCTCACGGGCCCAGACACTCCGTGGCATGTGGGATCTTCCTGGACCAGGGCACGAACCCGTGTCCCCTGCATCAGCAGGTGGACTCTCAACCACTGCACCACCAGGGAAGCCCTAGCTTTTAACTTTTGAGTATAATGTTAGCTGTGGTCTGTCATATATGGCATTTATTATGTTGAAGTATGTTTCTCCTATACCAATTTTTTGAGAGTTTTTATCGTGAAAGGATGTTGAATTTTCAAGTGCTTTTTCTGCAGCTACTGAGATGATCATATGATTTTTATCCTTTGTTTTGTTAATGCGGTGTATCACATTTATTGATTTGCATATGTTGAACCATCCTTACATCTCAGGCATAAATCCTATTTGATTATGGTGTGTGATCCTTTTAATGTGCTGTTGAATTCACTTTGCTCATATTTTCTTGAGGATTTTTGCAGCTGTGTTCACCAGGAATACTGGCCTGTTATTTTCTTTTCTTGTAGGGTCCTCGTCTGGCTTTGGTATAAGGGTAAATGAGTTCGGAAGTGTTCCCTCTTACTTTACTTTTTGGAAGAATTTGAGAAGAATTGCTATTAATTTTTCTTTCAATGCTTGGTGGAATTCACCAGTAAACTCATCTGGTCCTGGACTTTTCTTTGTTGAGAGGTTTTTGATTACTGGTTCAATCTCCTTGCTAATAATTGGTCTGTTCAGATTTTCTGTTTTTTCATGATTCAGACTTGGTAGATTTATGTTTCCAGGAATTTATCCATTTCTTCTGTCTAATTTTTTGGCATATAATTATTGATAGTTGTTTCTTATGATCCTTAGTATTTCTGTGTTGTAATGTCTCCTCTTTCATTTCTGCTTTTATTTATTTGAGTCCTCTCTTATTTTAGTCTAGCTAGAGGTTTGTATATTTGTTTATCTTTCCAAAAACAACTCTTATTTTTCATTGATAGTCTCCCTTGTCTTTCTAGTCTCTATTTCATTTCTTTCCACTCTGGTCTTTGTTATTTCCTTCCTGTATCTTTTGGCTTAGTTTGTTCTTAGTGTAAAGTTCGGTTGTTTATCTCAGATTTTTCTTTTCTCTTAATGTTGATATTTATTGCTATAAACTTCTGCCTTAAAACTCCTTTTTTTGCATCTCATAAGCTTTGGCATGGTGTATTTCCATTTGTCTCACGATTTTTTTAAATTTCCCTTTTGATTTCTTCTTTCACCCACTGGTTGTTCTGGAGCCTGTTGTTTAATCTGCACATATTTATGAATTTTCCAGTTTTTCTTTTGTAATTGATTTCTACTTTCATACCATTGTGTTTGGAAAAGAACCTTGGTGTGATTTCAGTTGTCTTAAGTTTATTAAGACTTGCTTTAATTTCTATTTCCCTAGTGATTAATGATGTTAAGCATACTTTCATATATCTATTTACCATTCATTTATGTTCTTTGGTAAAATGTCTGTTCAAATCTTTTGTCCATTATGTTATTGGGTTGCTTGTTTGTTTTTTTCTTTTCTCTTTTTAAAAAAATTTTATTGAAGTATAGTTGATTTGCAATATTGTGTTTAATTTTGGCTGTACAGCAAAGTGACTCAGTTATACATATATATATTCTTTTTCATGTTCTTTTCCATCATGGTTTCTTGTAGGTATTTTATGTTTTCTTAATAGCTTTTACAATCTATTTTTTTTCCAGTGGATAGAGAAGGTATTTGGCTTTTATTTAATTTATTTTTTTATACAGCAGGTTCTTATTAGTTATCCATTTTATATATATTAGTATATATATATGTCAATCCCAATCTCCCAGTTCATCCCACCACTTTCCCCCCTTGGTGTCCATACATTTGTTCTCTACATCTGTGTCTCAAGTTCTGCCCTGCAAACCAGTTCATCTGTACCATTTTTCTAGGTTCCACATATATGCATTAATAAACAATATTTGTTTTTCTCTTTCTTCTTTTATGAACTCAAATATTATTTTTGAATTTTATTTTATTTATTTTTTTATACAGCAGGTTCTTATTAGTCATCCATTTTATACACATCAGTGTATACATGTCAATCCCAATCTCCCAATTCATCACACCTCCACCCCCACCCACCACTGCTTTCCCCCCTTGGTGTCCATACGTTTGTTCTCTACAACTGTGTCTCAATTTCTGCCCTGTAATCCGGTTCATCTATACCATTTTTCTAGGTTCCACATATATGCGTTAATATGTAATATTTGTTTTTCTCTTTCTGACTTACTTCACTCTGTATGACAGTCTCTAGACCCATCCACATGTCTACAAATGACCTAATTTCTTTCCTTTTTATGGCTGAGTAACACTCCATTGTATATATGTACCACATCTTCGTTATCCATTCGTCTGTTGATGGGCATTTAGATTGGTTCCAAGACCTGGCTATTGTAAGTAGTGCTGCAGTGAACATTGGGGTGCATGTGTCTTTTTGAATTATGGTTTTCTCTGGGTATATGCCCAGTAGTGGGATTGCTGGGTCATATGGTAATTCTGCTTTTAGTTTTTTAAGGAACCTCCATACTGTTCTCCATAGTGGTTGTATCACTTTACATCCCACCAACAGTGCAAGAGGGTTCCCTTTTCTCCACACCCTCTCCAGCATCTGTTGTTTGTAGATTTTCGGATGATAACCCATTCTAACTGGTATGAGGTGATACCTCATTATAGTTTTGATTTGCATTTCTCTAATAATTAGTGATGTTGAGCAACTTTTCATGTGCTTCTTGGCCATCTGTATGTCTTCTTTGGAGAAATGTCTATTTAAGTCTTCTGCCCATTTTTGGATTGGGTTGTTTGTTTTTTTAATATTGAGCTGCATGAGCTGTTTATATATTTTGGAGATTACTCATTTGTCCATTGATTTGTTTGCAAATATTTTCTCCCATTCTGAGGATTATCTTTTTGTCTTGTTTGTAGTTTCCTTTGCTTTACAAAAGCTATTAAGTTTCATTAGGTCTCATTTGTTTATTTTTGTTTTTATTTCCATTACTCTAGGAGGTGGATCAAAAAAGGTCTTGCTGTGATTTATCTCAAAGAGTGTTCTTCCTATGGTTTCCTCTAAGAGTTTTATAGTGTCTGGCCTTACATTTAGGTCTTTAATCCATTTTGAGTTTATTTTTGTGTATGGTGTTACAGAGTGTTCTAATTTCATTCTTTTAAATGTAGCTGTCCAGTTTTCCCAGCACCACTTATTGAAGAGACTGTCTTTTCTCCATTGTATATGCTTGCCTCCTTTGTCATAGATTAGTTGACCATAGGTGTGTGGGTTTACCTCTGGACTTTCTATCTTGTTCCATTGATCTATGTTTTTGTTTTTGTGCCAGTACCATATTGTCTTGATTACTGTAGCTTTGTAGTATAGTCTGAAGTCAGGGACTCTGATTCTTCCAGCTCCATTATTTTCCCTCAAGACTGCTTTGGCTATTCGGGGTCTTTTGTGTCTCCATACAAATTTTAAGATTTTTTGTTCTAGTTCTGTAAAAAATGCCATTGGTAATTTGATAGGGACTGAATTGAATCTGTAGATTGCTTTGGGTAGTAGAGTCATTTTCACAATATTGATTCTTCCAATCCAAGAACATGCTATACCTCTCCATCTGTTGGTATCATCTTTAATTTCTTTCATCAGTGTCTTATAGTTTTCTGCATACAGGTCTTTTGTCTCCTTAGGTAGGTTTTTTTGGTTTGTTTTGTTTGTTTGTTTTTGTTTTGTTTGTTGTTGTTTGTTTGTTTTTTTGCGGTATGTGGGCCTCTCACTGTTGTGACCTCTCCCGTTGTGGAGCACAGGTTCCGGATGCGCAGGTTCAGCGGCCATGGCTCACGGGCCCAGCCGCTCCGCGGCATGTGGGATCTTCCCGGACCGGGGCGCGAACCCGTGTCCCCTGCATCGGCAGGCAGACTCTCAACCACTATGCCACCAGGGAAGCCCGATCATATGGTTTTTATTATTTAAATTGTTAATATGGTGTATCACATTGATTGATTTGCACATATTGAAGAATCCTTGCATCCCTGGGATAAATCCCACTTGATCAGGGCGTATGATCCTTTTAATGTGTTGTTGGATTCTGTTTCCTAGTATTTTGCTGAGGATTTTTGGATCTATATTCATCAATGATATTCGTCTGTAATTTTCTTTTTTTGTAGTATCTTTGTCTGGTTTTGGTATCGGGGTGATGGTGGCCTCATAGAATGAGTTTGGGAGTGTTCTTTCCTCTGCAATTTTTTGGAAGCGTTTGAGAAGGATTGGTGTTAGCTTTTCTCTAAATGTTTGATAGAATTCACCTGTGAAGCCGTCTGGTCCTGGACTTTTGTTTGTTGGAAGATTTT
>NW_006773157.1:1997061-2007832 GCF_000442215.2 Lipotes vexillifer | reverse complement strand
CGTGGGCCTCTCACTGTTGTGGCCTCTCCCTTTGCGGAGCACAGGCTCTGGATGCGCAGGCTCAGCAGCCATGGCGCACGGGCCCAGCCGCTCCGCAGCATGTGGGATCTTCCCAGACCGGGGCACGAACCTGTGTCCCCTGCATCGGCAGGTGGACTCTCAGCCACTGCACCAACAGGGAAGCCCTGTTGGAAGATTTTTAATCACAGTTTCAATTTCATTACTTGTGATTGGTTTGTTCATAGTTTCTATTTCTTCCTGGTTCAGTCTTGGAAGGTTATACCTTTCTAAAAAATTGTCCATTTCTCCAGGTTGTCCATTTTATTGGCCTAGAGTTGCTTGTAGTAGTCTCTTAGGATGCTTTGTATTTCTGCACTGTCTGTTGTAACTTCTCCTTTGCCATTTCTAATTTTATTGATTTGAGTCCTCTCCCTCTTTTTCTTGATGAGTTTGGCTAAAGGTTTATCAATTTTGTTTATCTTCTCAAAGAACCAGCTTTTAGTTTTATTGATCTTTGCTATTGTTTTCTTTGATTCTATTTCATTTATTTCTGCTCTGATCTTTATGATTTCTTTCCTTCTAGTAACTTTGGATTTGTTTGTTCTTCTTTCTCTAGTTCCTTTAGGTGTAAGGTTAGATGATTTATTTGAGATTTTTCTTGTTTCTTGAGGTAGGCTTGTATGGCTATAAACTTCCCTCTTAGAGCTGCTTTTGCTGCATTCCATAGGTTTTGGATCATCGTGTTTTCATTGTCATTTGTCTCTAGGTATTTTTTAATTTCCTCTTTGATTTCTTCAGTGATCTCTTGATTATTTAGTAGTGTATTGTTTAGCCTCCATGTGTTTGTATTTTTAATGTTATTTTCCCTGTAATTGATTTCTAATCTCATACTGTGGTCAGAAAAGGTGCTTGATATGATTTCAATTTTCTTAAACTTACTGAGGTTTGATTTGTGACCCAAGATGTGATCTATCCTGGAGAATGTTCCATGTGCACTTGAGAAGAAAGTGTAATCTGCTGTTTTTGGATGGAATGTCCTATAAATATCAATTAAATCTATCTGGTCTGTTGTGTCATTTAAAACTTGTGTTTCCTTATTAATTTTCTGTTTGGATGATCTGTCCATTGGTGTAAGTGAGGTGTTAAAGTCCCCCACTATTATTGTGTTACTGTCGATTTCCTCTTTTATAGCTGTTAGCAGTTGCCTTATGTATTGAGGTGCTCCTATGTTGGGTGCATATATATTTATAATTGTTATATCTTCTTTTTGGATTGATCCCTTGATCATTATGTAGTGTCCTTCCTTGTCTCTTGTAACATTCTTTATTTTAAAGTCTATCTTATCTGATATGAGTATTGCTACTCCAGCTTTCTTCTGATTTCCATTTGCATGGAATATCTTTTTCCATCCCCTCACTTTCAGTCTGTAAGTGTCCCTAGGTCTGAATGGGTCTCTTGTAGACAGCATATATATGGGTCTTGTTTTTGTTTCCATTCAGCAAGCCTGTGTCTTTTGGTTGGAGCATTTAATCCATTCACATTTAAGATAATTATCGATATGTATGTTCCTATTACCATTTTCTTAATTGTTATGGGTTTGTTTTTGTAGGCCCTTTTCTTCTCTTGTGTTTCCCACTTAGAGAAGTTCCTTTAGCATTTGTTGTAGAGCCGGTTTGGTGGTGCTGAATTCTCTTAGCTTTTGCTTGTCTGTAAAGCTTTTGATTTCTCTGTTGAATCTGAATGAGATCCTTGCTGGGTAGAGTAATCTTGATTGTAGGTTCTTCCCTTTCATCACTTTGAATATGTCATGCCACTCCCTTCTGGCTTGTAGAGTTTCTGCTGAGAAATCAACTGTTAACCTTATGGGAGTTCCCTTGTATGTTATTTGTCGTTTTTCCCTTGTTGCTTTCAATAATTTTTCTTTGTCTTTAATTTTTGTCAATTTGATTACTATGTGTCTCCACATATTTCTCCTTGGGTTTATCCTATATGGGCCTGTCCACACTTCCTGGGCTTGGGTGACTATTTCCTTACCCATGTTACGTAAGTTTTCAGTTATAATCTCTTGAAATATTTTCTCGGCTCCTTTCTCTTTCTCTTCTCCTTCTGGGACCCCTATAATGTGAATGTTGGTACATTCAGTGTTGTCCCAGAGGTCTCTTAGGCTGTCTTCATTTCTTTTCATTCTTTTTTCTTTATTCTGCTCTGCGGCAGTGAATTCCACCATTCTGTCTTCCAGCTCACTTATCCGTTCTTCTGCCTCAGTTATTCTGCTATTGATTCCTTCTAGTGTATTTTTCATTTTAGTTATTGTATTGTTCACCTCTGTTTGTTTGTTGTTTAATTCTTCTAGGTGTTTGTTCTTTACTTCTTCTAGGTCTTTGTTAAACATTTCTTGCATCTTCTTGATCTTTGCCTCTATTCTTTTTCTGAGGTCCTGGATCATCTTCAGTATCATTATTCTGAATTATATCATTATTCTGATAATCATATCATTATTCTGATAATGATAATCATATCATTATTCTGATAATGATAATCATATCATTATTCTGAATTCTTTTTCTGGAAGGCTGCCTATCTCTACCTCATTTAGTTGTTTTTCTCGGGTTTTATCTTGTTCCTTCATCTGGTACATAGCCCTCTGTCTTTTCATCTTGTCTGTCTTTTTGTGAATGTGGTTTTTGTTCCACAGGCTGCAGGATTGTAGTTCTTCTTTGTTGTGTTGTCTGGTATTCAGCTTTTGGGAAGTCTGAGGTCTTCTGTAGCATTCAGTAGGTGTTCTGTAGGATTTGGTCCACATGTAGATGTATTTTTGATGTATTTGTGGGGAACAAGGTGATCTCCACATCTTTCTCCACTGCCATCTTGAAGCTCTGTCAGGTTGCTTGTTTTCTTATTATTGAATTATGAGAGTTCTTTATATACTTTGGACAAAAAAATTATTTATCAAGGATGTGTTTTGAAATTTTTACTCCCAATTTGTAGCTTTTCTTTTCACCATCTTAACACTGTCTTTCAAACAGTAGAAGTTTTAAATTTTGATTAAGGCCAAGATATTCGTTTTTTTACTCTTGTGGATTATGCTTTTGGTGTGGCATCTAGGAAATCTGTGCTTAACCCAAGAAAACAAAGATTTTCCTCCTTTGTTTTCTTCTAAAAGTTTTATAGTTTTAGGCTTTACACTGACTTCTATGATACATTTTGAATAAATCTTTGTATATGGTGCAAAGTGTGGGTCAAGTTTCTGTATATAGCTATCTTCAATTATTCAAGCATCATTTATTGAAAAGACTGTCCTTTCTCCATTGAATTGCCTTTGCACTTTTGTCAAAAATCAGTGTATATGTGTGAACTCTCTATTCTGTTCCACTGACCTCTGTCTTTATCCTTTTCTGATACCACATTGTCCTGATAACTCTAGCTTTATACTAACTCAGATAACATGAATCCTCTGATGTTTTTCTTTTTCAGAATTGTTTTGGTTATTGTACCATCTTTACCTTTCCATACAAATTTTAGAATTGACTTGTTAATTTCTACCAAGAAAAGTCTACTGATCTTGATTTGGATTTCATTGAATTTATAGACAATTTTGGGAGAATTAACATCATAACAATATCAAGTCTTCTAACCAGTAAACATGGCTCACCTTTCCATTTATTTAGGTCTTCTTTGAAGTTTTTTCATTAGCATTTTGAAGTTTTCAGCATACGGATCTTGTACATATTTTTTAGTTTCATACCTAAGTATTTCATTTTTTGGTGTTATTTTAATGGCATTGTTTTTAAAATTCAATTTCCAATTGTTCCTTTCTAGTATATAGAAATTCAATTAATTTTGCTTATTAACCTTGTATCTTGAAACCATGCTAACCTCCCTTATTCATTTTAGTGGCTTTGTGTTTGTGTGTGTGTGAGTGTGTGTGTGTGTGTGTGTGTGTGTGTGTGTGTGTGTGTGTGTGTTAGATTCTTTCAGATTTTCCATGTAGTAATCATTCCGTTTACAAAGAGATTATTTTATTTCTTCTCTTTCCATCTGCATGCCTTTGTTTTTCTTACCTCATTGCATTGGCTAGAACATTTAGTACAATGTTGAATAGATGTGGTGAGAGTAGATATTCTTGTATTATTCCTGATCTCAGGGAGAAAGCAGTTGTTTTTTCACCATTAAGTAAGATTTTAGCTGTAGATATCCTATATCAGTCTGAGGAAGTTCCTTACATTCCTAGTTTGCTTAGGGCTTTGAATTCAAATGGATGTTGAATTTTATTTTATTTTTATTTATTGGGGTGGTCATATGATTTTTCTTCTTCAGTCTATTGATATGATGACTTACATTGACTTTTTAAAAATTATATACCATCTCTTTTGTTTATTTCTTATTTTTTCTTTTATTTAAACATCTTTATTGGAGTCTAATTGCTTTACAATATTATGTTAGTTTCTGCTGTATAATAAAGTGAATCAGCTATACGTATACATATAACCCCATATCCCCTCCCTCTTTTGTCTCCCTACCACCCTCCCTATTTCACTCCTCTAGGTGGTCACAAAGCACCGAGCTGATCTCCCTGTGCTATGAAGCCGCTTCCCACTAACTATCTATTTTACATTTGTTAGTGTTTATATGTCCATGTCACTCTCTCACTTCGTCCCACCTTACCCTTCCCCCTCCCTGTGTCCTCAAGTCCATTCTCTATGTCTTTATTCCTGTCCTGCCCCTAGGTTCTTCAGAACCATCTTTTTTTTTTTAGATTCCATGTATATTTGTTAGCATACAGTATTTGTTTTTCTCTTTCTGACTGACTTACATTGACTTTTAAGTGTTGAGAAAGTCCTGCATTCCTGGGATAAACCCTACATGGTCATGATGTATTATCCTTGGTTAAGGTAGGGCTTGCCAGGCTTCTCCTCTGTAGATTTTTAATTTTTCCCCTTTCCATACCCTATTATTTGGATATGAGTCATTAAGTCCAGCCCACATTCAAAGGAGGGAGAATTAAGCTCCACCTCCTGGAGGGAGGAATAACTACTTATATTATTTGGAATTCTTTTGTAAGTAAGATTTATCACTTCTCCCCCTCCTTCTATTTTAACTTCTCTATGTCTCTGTATTTAAAGTGAGTTTCTTGTAGACCATATATAGTTGAGTCTTGCTTATTTATCCAATCTGACAATCTGTGTCTTTTAACTGATGTGTTTAGACCATTCACATTTAATGTACAAAGAGTCTTCACTTTGTACCATTCCAATAGGCACAAATTTGGTGCCACAGTTTCGTTAAATAATACCAGTCCCCCAACAGCAGGGTTCAAATTTCAGTTACTATGGTATAGTAACTGTCAGTAATGGCATAAAGCACAAACTTTGCTGCTAGATCTTTGTTCCACAAATCATTATGTAAGTGAAAGGTGCATATCATTATCAGTGATTGGCCACTGTGTATCTGCTTTTGGGTTCACACACAGACTGCAAAGAATGTAGTGGTATTGCCTTCTTTTCTCTCAATGATAAATCCACATGATTTTTTACAAAAATTGATAATTGAAAGGTAGAATCGGTTAACAAAGCTGAAAGTTCAGCAAAAAAACCTGAAAACTGATAGTGCTGAAAGTGAAATAAAAATTGATTATAAGTAGAATTCTAGAAGAAATAGCTGACTGTTGGAATGTTGATATTGCCACCATTTGCAAGACTCTGGTAATGCAGCCAGAGGAACTTTAAGGTTAACTTATTGACAAAAATGAGAAAAGTGGTTGTCATGAAAGGGTGAACATGTTCCAGAGCATGTGATGCCAGAAAAAAAAAATCACATTAAAGAAACCCAGAAGTATTTCATAATATTGAAAGTACAAAGGATAAAATGTTGGAAACTGGGCATATAGTCAGTGTACAAATATACCTATTGATTTAAATTTTATTTAGCTCTCAATATAATTACTGGAATACATTAAACTTTAATACTTAAAGTCAAGTATTCCACAGTCCAAATCTGGCCTGTAGCCCATTTTTCTATGGTCCTCAAGCTAAGGAAGGTTTTTACAAGTTTTAAGGGTTGCAAAAACAAAACAAAACGAACTAAAAAGAATATGTACAGAGATTATATGTGGCATGCAGTGCTTATAATATTTTCTATCTGACCCTTTACATAAAGAGTTTGTTCACCCTTGCTTAAAACTGATTCTTACTTTTTAGTGCACTTCTTACTTTTGGTGAAAAATACATTTCCTTCTGTAAAGAGTAAATTTAAAATATGTGTGATATTAAGAAAAAACTGACAAAAAATAAAAGGAAATAGACAAATTTACAACCATAGTTTGAGACTTTAACATATCTCTCTTAGCAGTGGATGGAATAAATGGGCAAAAAAAATTAATAGAGACATAAATTTGAATAACATGATTAAGTTGACTTAACTGAATATATTCATAACACTGCACTTAATAAATGCAGAATATGTGCTCATCCAAGTTGATCATATGCAAAGACCAAGAAGCAAGTCAGATTTCAAATTGAAAGCATACATAGTATGTCCTCTAAACAATGGAGTTAGGCTGGAAATCAATAACAAAAAGGATATGTAGAAAGTACTCAAATTTATATACTTCTAAATATTCCATGGGTTGAAGAAGAAATCGAAATGGAAATTAGAAAATGTTTTGAATTAAATGGTAATGAAAATATGACATAACAAACTTAGGGAATTTGGCTAAAGTAGTGCTTTGTGTGAAATTTATAACCTTCTGTTCATATATCAGAAACAAATAACAGTTGAAATTAATGAGCTAAGGGTGTGTAACAATAAGTTAAGAAAATAGGAAAATTAAACCTCGAAAAAGTAAACAGAAGGAAGAAATAATAAAGGTAAGAGAAGATACCAATAAAATAGAAAACAAATATCTAGTAGAAAGAATCAGTAACGTTAAACTTTGGTTGTTTGAAAATAATAATAAAATGGATAAACTCCTAGAGAGACCAATTAAGGAAAAAACAGAAAGGTGTAAATAGCCAACATCAGGAATGAAAATGTACATCACCACAGGTTTTACAGATGTTAAAAAATAGAGGATATTATAAACAACCTTATTCGATAAATTTGAAGGTTTAAATAAAATGGACAAATTTCTTAGACAAAGTTAATTTACTGAACTGAAACAGACAAAAGAGATAATCAAAATAGTCCTATACCTGTTAAAGAAATTAAACCTACAATTATAAACCTACTCCCAAAGAAAACTACAAATTCAAATGGCTTCACTGGTAAATTCTTCCAAACTTATTTCTTTAAGAAAGAAATATTACCAATTTTATCCAAACTCTTCCAGAGAATATAAAAAGAGATAGTACTCACTCACTGAAGGCAAAACTAACCTGGATACTAAAAGCTAAGGAAAATATAGGAAAGGGAAAATTTAGGACAGCCTCATGCATGAACAACAATGGTAAACAAAATATTAGCAAATGAAATCTAGCAATACATAAACAGGATGATATATCATAGCTAATTTGGCTTATTCCTCAGATGCATAGGGAATTAATAGGAGTGTCAGAGGAACCAGATAAAACAGATTAAATAAGAACCAGAGTCTTATAACATAATACCCACCATGTCAAAGTTTCTATTGAAAATCACTCACCATACCAAGAAACAGGAAGATGTTAAACTGAATAAAAAAACAAGGAATAGATACCAGCACTGAGATGACAGAGATCTTAGAATTTACCTGACAAAAGTTTTAAAGCAGCCATCATAAAAATGTTCCACAAGCAATTACAGAAACACTTGAAACAAATAAAAAATATAAAAACTCAGCAAAGAAATAGAAAGATTCCACAAAGAAATAGAATATATAAAGAGGAACCAAGTTGAATTTTTTAATTGTGTTAAAATACACATAATAGGGACTTCCCTAGTGGCGCAGTGGTTAAACTCATGCTCCCAATGCAGGGGGCCTGGGTTCCACCCCTGGTCAGGGAACCAGATCCCACATGCATGCTGCAACTAAGAGTTTGCATGCCACAACTAAGAAGCCCACCTGCCTCAACTGAGCCCATGTGCCACAACTAAGGAACCAGCAAGCTGCAACTAAGGAGCATGCCTGCTGCAACTAAGACCCAGCGCAACCAAATAAATAAATAAATAAATAAATAAAATATTCTAAAAAATACATGTAACAGGGAATTCTCTGGTGGTGCAGTGGTTAGGACTCAGCACTTTCATTGCTGTGGTCCCGGTTCAATCCCTGGTTGGGGGACTAAGATCCCACAGGCTGTGTGGTGTGGCAAAAAACAATCAAAGAAACAACAAAAAAAAACCCCACAATACATTTACCATCTTAACCATTTTTAAGTGTACATTTTTTAACAAATTGAAATTTTGGAACAGAAAACTATGGTCATCTAAATACAAATTCAGTGAATGGCTCAACAACAGAATGTAGGGGGCAGGGGAATCAGTGAGCTAGAACAGCGGTCCCCAACCTTTCGGGCACCAGGGACCGGTTTTGTGGAAGACAATTTTTCCACAGATGGGGTGGGGGGATGCTTCAGATGGTAATGCGAGTAATGGGGAGGGATGGGGAGTGGCAGACAGAGCTTCGCTTGCTCACTCACCTGCCAGTCTCCTCCTGCTGTGCAGCCTGGTTCCTAACTGGCCACGGACCGGAAATGGACTCGTACCGGTCTGCGGCCTGGGGGCTGGGGACCCCTGAACTAGAAGACAGAAAAATAGAAATTACCCAGTCTGATCAATGGAGAGAAAAAGACTAGGGGAAAGAGATTAACAGAGCCTCAAGGACTTGTGGGATTGTAGCAAGAGCTCTAACATTTGTATCATTGTAGCCCAGAAGGAGAAACAATAGAGGGCAAAGCTGAAAAATGTACTCAAAGAAATACTGGCTGAAAACTTCCAAAATTTGGCAAAATATATAAACCTACAGCTTCAAGATGAGCCAAACCCAAACAGGATCAAACCAAAGAAATCCACACTAAGACACAGTCAGACTTCTAAAAACTAAAGACAGAGAAAATTCTTGAAATCAGGAAGAGAAAAACAACACCTTACCTACATGAGGAAAAAATTCAAAAGACAGTGGATTTCTCATCAGAAACCATGGAGAAGAAAAGAAAGTGGCACAGTTTTTTTAAGTGCTGAAAGAAAAGCACCGTCAACCCAGAATCTTATATCTAGTGAAGATATCCTTTAGGAATAAAGGAGAAATCAAGACATTCTAAGATGAAGAAAAATTAAGATAATTTAGGGTCACTAGTATAATGACCCTAAGCAATGGCTAAAGAAAATTCTCTAAATTGAAGGGAAATGATAAAAGAAGGAATCTTGGCACATCAGAAAAGAAGAAAGAACATGGTAAAACAAAAATATGGGTAAAAACAATAGACTTCCTTTTTCCTCTTGAGTTTTCTAAATTATATATGATGTTTGAAACAAAAATTATAACACTGTCTGATGTGGCTCTAAGTGTATGTAGAGGAAATAAGTATGCAACTACCATGAGATCCAGCAATTATGCTCTGGGCATTTATCTTAAAGAAATGAAAACATATGTTTATACAAAAACCTGTACACAAATGTTTATAGCAACTTTATTCATAGTAGCCAAAAACTGGAAACAACCCATACATCCTTCAGCTGGTGAATGGTTTAACAACTGTGGTACACTCATACTGTGGATTACTAGTCAGCAGTAAAAAGGTATAAACTACTGATATAAGCAACAACCTGGATAAAATCTCCAGAGAATTATGCTGAGTGTTAAAAAAAAAACCCAAAATGTTACACATTGTATGAGTCCATTTATCTAACATATTTGAAATGATAAAATTATAGAAATGGAGAACAGATTAGTGGTTGCCAGGGTTTAAAGGGGTGTGGGGTGAGAGGGGAGTGGCTGTGGCTATAAAAAGACAACATGAGGAATCCTTGTGGTGAAAATGTTCAGTATCTTGGCTGAATCAATATTTCAGTCGTCATATTGTACTATAGTTTGGCAATATATTATCATTGGGAAAAATTGAGTTAAGAGTACAAAGGAGCTCGTTGTATTATTTCTTACAACTGCATGTGAATCTACAATTATCTCAAAATCAAAAGTTTAGTTAAAAACAAAGACACCAGTAGGAGAATGAAATACCAAGCCATAGAATAAAAAAATTATTTGTAATACATATAACTGATAAAAAATTAGAACCCAGAATACGTACATAATTCCTATAAATAACTAAGAAAAAGAAAGACAACCCATAAAAAAAAAAAGAAATGTTAAAGTTCTAAATCACTTTACAAAAGTGACCAATACACATATCAAAACAACTGCTCAACTTTATGAGTGATCAGGGAAATAGAAATTAAACCCACAAAGAGCTACCACAAGAGAGTCTTCAGGATGGCAAAACAAACAAACAAAAGGAAATATCAAGTGTTGACAAAGATATATATGATCTGGAATGCTCATATATTGCTAGTAGGAAAATAATTCAATATAAACACCTTGGAAAACTGTTTGGCATTATCTACTAAAACTGAGTGTATATTTACCCTGTGACTCAGCAATTCTTTTTGATATGTATCCAACAGCGACGCATACATATTTACATTAAAAGACATGTACAAGAAGGTTCATAATGGTATTACTCATAATAGCTCTATGGTATAAACCGCTGAAATTCCCATCAACAGTAGAATGGATACAAAATTGGGGTATGTTCATACATACATTCATACATATTTATCCCTGATGCCTCTCTTTCCC
>NW_006773157.1:1993109-1997039 GCF_000442215.2 Lipotes vexillifer | reverse complement strand
CTTTCCCTCGCTCCTATCCATCAGCCAGTCCTCATGGCTCCACCGCCAAAACATAACCTGAATTTGTTCACTTCTTCTCATATCCATTGATACCATCCTCCTCAAATCCACCGTCATTTCTCACCTGGTTTACCAATATAGCATTTTAACTAGTCTTCTTGGTTCTACTCATGCTCCCCTATGATTCATTATCTGTAAAGCAGTCAGAATGGTCTTATTAAAATGTAAATCAGATCACCTCATCCTCCTGTTTAAACTTTTCAGTGAGTTCTCATTGTAATTAGGATTAAATCCACTCCAAATCATGGTTTGAAAGGCTGCCATACTGGTTCTGCTATAGTCTAAGGCATTTAAAAAGAAGATCCTAAGATATACTGAGTGGCTTAAACAAATTAAGAGTTTATTTCTCTCTCACACAAGGGTTGAAAGTAAGATAGTCCCAGGTTGTCAGGGCATCTCTGCCAGACTCAACCTGGAGTTCCATCTTTGGCTCCAAAGTGCTTGCTCATCACATCTGCATCCCAGCTAGCCAGAGATGAAAAATGAGAAGGGGAAGCCATGCCCAGGAGTTTCCCTTTCCACTTCTGCTTACATCCTCATTGTCTAGAACCTGGGCACATGGCACACCTCACTGAAAGGAAGACTAGGAGATGTTGTCTTTGGCCAAGCTGACATGTGCCCACCCATGATTCTATTACTGTGGAAGTAGGGGAGAATGAACATTGAGGACAACTCATAGTCCTGCTCTACCCTACATCATTTCAGTCTTCTCTACCTCTCCAGCCTTATGTCTTCCCTCTCTCTTGGCCCTCTAGCCACACTAGCTTTCTTGCTCATTCCCTCCTTAGTCCCGCAGGCCATTGTGCCTGTGCTGTCCTACATCTGAAATACTGTTCCCTAGATCTTTACATGACTGGCTCCTTCTCATCATTTAGATCTTAGCATCTTCCAAGACACATTCCCTGACCCTTCCCTCCCAAGCAAAGCAATCACTTCCTTTTATCACTCTCTAGTCCATGTTGTTTTATTTCTAGCACTTATCCCTAGCTTAAATTCTCATTTACTTATCTGCTAGACTATAAACACCATGAGAGTAGAAATGTTGTCTGACTTATTCTCTGTCAGATCCCCAGCTACCTTGGATAAAGCAAGCATTCAACAAATATTTGTTGAACAGAAGGATTAATTTAGCCAAAACCCCTCATTTTATAACTGGTAAAGCTGAGGCCCACAGAAAGTAAATGGCTTGTGTGAGGTTCTGCAACTAGTTAATAGATTCCCAGGTCAGTGCTTTTCTCCTATTTCATCCAGCCTCCTCTTTGAAGTCTTCCATTATCTGACCTCTCAGCAATCATTCCTCTGAACACCTATAGTACTAGACTTTAACATACATTTGGTTTTCAGTCTATAATACTTTGTATTGTTATTTGTTTTTATTATATTTGTCTTATTTTCCCAACCAAGCTGCAAATCCCTTGAAAATACCAACTTTCTAACACATAGAGAACACAGGCCCTGAGTAGGTATTTCACAAAGAGACTAAAGTTACTTTATTCAGTAAAGTGAAACTCAGATTCATTACAAGTTTCCTCCTGTCCTATTATTGAAGATAAAAGATTTTGGTAATTTCTGTGTATCCCCAACTAACATACAGGCAGGACTGTCTTACCGGTAGTCAAAATCTTATGTGCTTCATCAAAACTATGCAGAGGAGCCGCTCTGGGTGTAATGGGTGGATTCTGAAAGGTAATTCTTGCTGTTGGTGGAATCAATCCTTGTTCTCTCATACTTAAAATACCTAAAAAGGAAGGTTAGAAGAATATGAGTTTAACTTCAAGCATTTCCACAAAGTCTGAACTCTATAAATTTCACAAGTGTAACTTACTCTATTCATTAGTTTATTTGTGAGACTACATTTAGTGCCTTAATCATTTGCAAGAAAAAAATAGCCATAGTACTGTTCATTTAAGCCTAATCTAACCCAAGAAAAAATGGCATTTCTAATAATGGTATTATGAAATAAACTTGTACTATGATAATTTCATTTCAAGGTAGAAATATAATTCCAGTGCAAACAGAAACTTCTTTATACTTAATGGCATTTTCAATTATTGATAATATTGGTATTCTTTTTAAAATGCAGAGAAATCAGGTACACAGTCAATAACTAAGGAGATCTTTGGTTCTGAAAGAAAGAAAATCTGTGTGCTTGAAATCATGTTCCTGTTGTTACGAGTCATATTTTATTTTTAAAAGAGTTCTTTTTAGACATTTCTCATATTACCAGATGATGTGAATGCCCAAGTAGGTTGTTTTAGTGTTACTGGGCAACATGGTTAGGGTGAATGTGACTAATTTACAATCCTAGAACTCATAACTTTGTCAATATGACTGGTGCCAAGGTTTTTTAAGGACAGGAGACATTGTTTTAAAACAATGAATAAATCAATGAGTAAATGAATAATTGAGCAAAACCTGCTGTGAGGGGCAAAACTCACATTACAGTGGATCTATGGTATTGAAGCCAGAAACCCAGAAACTCAGGGAGTACTTGACATAGACGTGTAATACGGCTTCAGCTTCTTGTTGCTCTCAGCTAATAGGAAGAAAAATAAAGAACTCTGGCTCTTAATGAAATCCAAGGAGAAAACTGTGTCCTAAGCTGGACTAGGTTGAAGAAGTTGGCACACATCCTAAGAGGATAAATATTGTTTTCATTTGCTTTATTATCTCTAAGGACTATATTATGTCACATTCAGGAAATTAAAGTCTAGGGTGATAGGAATTCAGAAGAATGATCGCTGAGGGATAGGAGAGCTGAAGAAGACTTCACTAAGAACAATGATTCCAAAACAATGATGGTAAATGACTCTAAAACAATGATTCCAAAGAGAAGTCTTCAGTTTACTTACTGCGGGATTATCTGGGGCAAGAATTTATTATTAAAAATGGAAATTCAAGGGCTTCCCTGGTGGTGCAGTAGTTGAGAGTCCGCCTGCCGATGCAGGGTACGTGGGTTCGGGCCCCGGTCCGGGAAGATCCCACATGCCGCGGGGCGGCTGGGCCCGTGAGCCATGGCCGCTGAGCCTGTGCGTCCGGAGCCTGTGCTCCGCAACGGGAGAGGCCACAAGAGCGAGAGGCCCGCGTACCAGAAAAAAAAAAAAAAAAAAAAAAAAAGGAGATTCCCGGGCCCCATCCCAGACCTGTCCAAATTTCTGAGGCCCCTGGGAATTTGCATTATGGAAGCCTCCAGGAGATATTTATGTGCATTGAAGTTTGAGAACCACTAGAATTGGGGCCAGTAATCTACATTTTAAATAAGCACTCTAGGTCAATCTTTTGCACTGTTAAAACTTAAGAACTACTGATCCCAAGTACAACTCTTCAAGCCCTTTTCAAAATTAGTACTCCAGGTTTTAATTGTTATAACACCAGAATTTAACTACTTTAAAATATAAAGACTAATTCTTTGTCCTCACAAATATTTTCCACCTATAAATATCATATCCCATGTCCAAGAACTGTGCCTACTTTGCAGATGTGGAAAACAGAGCTGCTTCTAATTCAGTGTATTTTCATTACTAGAATGAGTTTCATTCTCTGAGAATCCCAAAGAATATGAGCATGATTTTAACCCTTGCTTTAGTACTAGTTGAAGCAATTCACTTAATTTTAGACAAACACCCGTGTGCATTTACCATTGAAAGGAAAAAGTTATGATTTTGGAATAAGCAAAAGAGATTACTGGTTATCTTTTCATCAGAATGCTGGAAACTCTGGAGATTATCTGACCCTATAATCACCTTTGTTTTTGATTAATCTCTTTTACAATTCTGTAGAGATTAAGGTTAGTTTATAGAAAACCAAGAGCAGTGCACATAATTCTTGTTTATACATATGCAAATAAATTTTGTCACATGGAGGGACAGT
>NW_006773157.1:1964465-1993099 GCF_000442215.2 Lipotes vexillifer | reverse complement strand
TTCCCTACCCCCCAAAATTCAGTTATGCATGCATTTGCAAATTTACTTCCAAATTTTTGATTTGTAAATTTGTCTGCTGTTTGAATTCTTCTTTGAATCAATCGTAACAATTTACTGGTTCCCTCATTTAATTAATGAGTTAAACAGAATCTTTGATGTGTTCATTTTATAGTTGTATAAGAGTCATGGTTTTACTTTCAAAAATATATATCCTTTAACAATTTTGGAGATCCCACCAAGATGAGCAAAAGATTCACCTGAAATTGCCAGAAAAGGTACATATCACAGGGAACCAAGCCAGGCACTTATTTTCTTGGCACCCATAGGTGAATTCAAAGTGGCAATAGAACTTTGCTGACTCTTGTTTTTCTAATTTTGATATTACTCCATATTAATGGCTGATAAGTTAGTCCTTGTTGGTGGCTACGACTGAGAATTTGGTGAGTTTTGTAAATGGATCTTACAGAGATCTATTCCCTATCGAGTGAGAGACAGTAGAGAATATGGTTTGTAGACTTCCGTTTGTCTATGTGTGTATTTTGAGCTCAATTCAACTAGGAATTTCATACCCACAAGGAAGGAGACTAACTTTTTGCTATCTGGACCATTACATTTTTGTGTTTCTGTGTTTATTTTTCGTTTGTGGCTGAAATTGTAGGATTGAAGCTATAAACTCTCTCTGATCTGTAATTCAGAAAGCCCTTTATTTCTCATTGTGAACGTAGAATGTTTTCCTGTCTCCAGATGGTATTAATAAATTAATAAATTAGATTGTAAAGTCTCAAATTAAAGGAGTTGTGCTCTGATTGACTTACAGAGAGAAATGAGCACTTACAGGAATTGAATATTCATAAAATTCCCAGAAAATACTTTAGATGAGCTCCCTCTCACCTCCCGAATTCAGAAACTCTGACTGAGCCTCCTTACTTTTCATGGCAATATGGGTTATTTGCATAGTTTCAATAAGAATCTTTTCTTCTTTTATTAAGATATAATTGAAAAAAACTGCTTATGCAACCAAGAACTTGCCTGGAATTTCATATTTAAGAATGATGTTATTAGTGAGGTATAATAAGTTACATTTAAAGAACTAAGCTTGACTTTATGGAACCAAATGCTTCCAAAGCCCTCCCAGAAAAACTGGCCTGATACATGGCTTACAGGATTTCCATCCTTACAGGTGGAAAGGAATGTCATTTCCCAACAGGTCCAAGAACCTTAGGATATTTGGAGCATCTCTAGAGGAGAGGAATGTACCCAAGTTTATAGGTTCTGTAGTTGAAATATGGTGGACAGAGTTTCTTGGGCTTGATTTTCTAGCCTCAGTATAACAAGTAATAGAGGTTTTAAAAACTTCAATCTGAGATTCCTTATGAAAACTTCGAACAGAGCAAACTTAAGATGGCCTATGTGGTGATTAACATTCTTGCTGCACCTATGTAAATTATCAGGCCAAACCTAATGAGACCAGCCTTATTTTGTGAATAATTTTTTAAGATCATTTTGTATCAAAAATGGAGGAAGATTATAGGAAATTTTTTTTTTTCTGTTTCAGAATAAGCAAAAGAGATTACTGGATACCTTTTCAATGGAATGCATTCAGGAATTATCTGAACCTAGTCTTTGACTAGGCTATTTTACAATTCTATAGAGATGAAGGTTAACTTGTGGGGAAAAAACTGATAATAATGCAAATAATTCATATCTATAGACATGAAAAAAATTTCTGTCTGGTGAAGGGACATTCCTTCTTTCCATAGAAATGTCAATTTTCCATCTATTTGCAAATTTATTTCAATTTTCCTGATCTACAAAGATATGTTCTTTGGATTCTCCTTCAGACCAGTTGTGACAGCTTACAAATTCTCTCCTTTAACTGATGAGTTAAGTAAATAAAATCTCTGACATGTGTCCATTTGTAAGAGAGTCAGGATTTTACCTGTTTTTGAAAATCATCCCTTGACACCTTTGTCTCATTTAATTTTCAAAACTCTCTCACTTTCCTGTTGACTAGATTAGGAATTAGAAATTCATTCATTGTGTCAGTCATTCAACCAATATTTAAGTGCCTGTTATAATATCCCCACTCAGGAAATGTTCTGGAGAGTGAGGATTCAATGGTGAACCAGACAGACCTCATGCAGCCTTCAGTGGTGGAGAAGACATTAAATAAATTCACAAATAAATATATAATTACAAACTGTGATCATCTGTAAAGGAAAAAGACAGATGCTGGAGGAAATGACTTTTACAGGCAGAGGTAAAAGCACTTGTGAAGGCCTGATGTGAAAAAGTGCTTATCCTGATGAGGAAGAGAGAGAAGTCCCATGTGGCTGGAGCACAGAGAAAGCAGAATGAGTTGAGAATGGAAGGGAGGCCAGGTCAGGCATGCCTTGTTTATAGAGTTTAGAGTTTATTCTAAGATCAGAGAGCAACTTGCCCACTGTCACACAGAGCCTAAATGGAAAATTTTTATTATGAGACTTATATTCTTAACCATTGTGGAGGGGTTGGGGGAGCTTTCTTCTTTGGATTAGCAAGATAATTCAAGAAGAAGTAGAGAAGTTTGCCCTGCATTTTCCAAAACTATTCTCTCTTCTGGATGTTGTTCATCTTTCACCACATGCTGGACTTGTGTAGATCTGGGGTGACTTAAATGACAGTTCAGAGCATCAGGACACGTAAAAATCTGGACACTCTATCTACATTTGTGTGGCTTGTGCTTTCCTGGAGTTCATATTACCTTGCACAGTACCAGACATATGGCAAGTACTCAATAAATGTGTTGATTAATTGGTTAATTAATTACAAATATTATGGTAGGCCATGTGTTCTCTGGCAGATAATTGAGGGATGAAAATACGATGTTTTTCTGAACCAAGTTGCCATGGCTCTAGATTTACCTTTGTTTTGCAGCAATTTTTTATTGTATCTATCGCTAAAGCAAGTATAGATAGATAGATTGATTCATTCATTCATTCATTATTTTATTCATCTTAATTTGACCCAGGAAGAATGTAAGTGTTTCTAAAGCAAGAAGTAGAAACTCTGCTGAAGTTTTCCCAGGGAGTAAACATTATGTAAACCAACTAAAAGCATGTGTCACAAAGATTTCTAAACAACAATGATTTGTAACTAGGAAAGTAATTGTTACAGTTGCAGGAAGTTTAATCAATTAAGAGACTTATAGTGATGCAGGGCTGTCTTGAGTTTTGCTGTACCCCACCACTGACTGGGTCAGCAGACAGAGGATACAGGAGCTACAAGATGGGGGACTTTAAATCTTCAGGTACCAGAAGAACCCTGGGGAACCAACTTTATATCCAAAATACTCCAGACAGCAGTTAGAAAGTGAGATAGAAATAATTAAAGATCATCTCACTTGCTCATATTTGAGGTACAAAAGGTGATCCACTTAATTTTTTAGGGGGACTTCCCTGGTGGCACAGTGGATAAGACTCCACACTCCCAATGCAGGGGGCCTGGGTTCAATCCCTGGTCAGGGAACTAGATCCATGTGCATGCTGCAACTAAGAGTTCACATGCCACAACTAAGGAGCCCTGGAGCTGCAACTAAGGAGCCCACCTGCCATAACTAAGACCTGGTGCAACCAAAAAAAAAAAAAAAAAGAATTCTTTAACATGTCAGCCAATTAAGTATCAGGGAGAAGTAAAGAGGGTGACACTCAGTCCTTAGTCATTCGCTTACTCTTTCATTTGCTTATTCATTCAACCAGCAATTTAGTATCTACAAAATGCTAGATATGGTTCTAAGCACTGGGGATACTGAGATAAAGATGACATGACTTTTTGCTTAAAAAACAAGAAATCCACTGGTTTCACAAACTCTGGCATTTCGACTAAGACATGCATAGTTTAAATGCTAATTGCATTAATTCTGGCTTCATATTTTTGCAGAATAGTATATTGAAATAAGTTTTTAAATGCTATCAGAAAAGCATCAGAAACTATCTGCTCAGAAGCTTGAAAAATTATAATAATATCACTTAAACACAATAATAATTTTAATGTGTAATAACATCAACATCTAAATCAATAGTAAATCTATAGAATCATGGATTTTAGAGGTGGGAAGGGACTCTAGTCCGACCTTCTGATTTACAGAGAAGGAAACTCAGGCCACAGTGAGGACTTGACTTGTCTGAAGTCATCTTGGAGAATTAGTGGCTGAATCCAAATTCAAACTCAGGCCCCCAGTCCCACCTCCGTGCTCTTTCCCTATGTTCCTAAACATATAAAATGTTTACTGAATCACTAACCTTTATTGGCATCCACTTGTAAGACTGGCACAGGGGTGAAAAAGGGATTCGTGCGATGAGAAGCTGGCAGAACCGTGAGGTTGGATATGGTGGACCCTTTTATTAATTTCTGAGCCTTCACCTAAAAGATCAAAAATTTGTTTTCAGCAGACATTTTTGCCTTCAAAATGAGCACAGTTTTCTTCTTGTAAACAATAAATAAGATTATGAATAGTTTCATTAAGCTTTAATAAAGTAGCAATATCAGCTCCAATTTTATTGCTAATGAGTACCCTGTGCTATTGTCTACTGTAAGGAGTTTGTGTAATTTAAAATAGTTAATTAAATCCAATTAACATGTTGTGATTTCCACTATGCAAAGTCAGTATAGTAGTTAATAAAGGAACTATTAAGATTTTGTTCAATTTTAATGACTACAATATAAAAGTGCTAAATCTTGACAGGAGGCTTTGAATACGGCAAAGTTTTGTACAGGCAAATTTTCTAGGAAATACATATTAGAGTTTTGAGGATAAAGAAAAACTGGGAGAATGTAAAGATAAATATATCAGTCAACATTAACAGGTTAAGGATAAACTCTGAGCATACTCTTGCAGATCTTAGAAATGGTTAAAGACATGATGTCTAGATCACTTACAGTAGATATTACTTTTCCTAAAGTCACTACATGCGTTTATTATAGTTATGAAATATGAATTGTTTCTATTAAATGGTTTCTAGATTTCAAAGGTTATATGTATTGCAAATAAATCACATTTAATTGGAGAGTCCAAGCACATTATTTTACCTTTATTATAGGAGGTTATGAATTACCTGGGCCCTCTCAGCAAGGAAGATGCAACTGTTTGGTATTTATAGACTGTTTTAAATTTTCCAGTTGTTTTCCAAACATTAATTAATTTGCACAACTTCCAAGGGAACCAGGTAATGGTTTGCTATTTAACTAATAAAGAACCAAGTCAGAAAGCTTAGTAGATTTGTCTCAGGTCATGTAGAGTACTAGATATGCAAAGATTACTCAATTTGAAGGTTAATCTGATTCTGCATTAATGAAACTTGCCATTGGACTCGAAGTACATCTTATTGTTCATCAAGGTCATGATGACCTTAAGGAAAAAGAAAGGGAAAGTTTCATCAAGACTCTGGGGAGAAAATCACTTTGCAAAATAAATATCTACTGGCTGAGAAATGTCTGTGAACAAAGTTATTTTAGGGCCACACTGCCAGGATGTGGTACTTAAGGGAAACTATAAGCAACTACCATGCTATGGACACCAAAACCTTTGGCGATGTTTGGTGAGGACAGTTTAAAATGACTACAAATAGGATTTTTAACAGGAAAAAGCAGACTGTTAATGCAATCGGTTTCCTTCCAGGCGAGTGGGAAGAGGAGAGGTCAGTGCTCTGGGTCTTGCCTTGATGAGAGTGTGTATGCGCATTGTGTGATTATGGAACTTCTGTCTTGCTGATGCACCTTGGTCCCCTTTCCTCATCCTCACCTCTCCTTTCCCCACCTCACCTCCAGAGAGGAGTAGTTTCCAGGAGCTCCTCCTAACCAGGGAGGCTGAGATAATCACCCAGTGTACTGTGCTCCAGACATGGCACAGGCATAGCTGAGGATACTCAGTATCAAAAATGGAAGGGTCTCCAGTGATCTGATTGATCTCAGGGTCAGGGAGGCAAAGGTAAATCGAAGGAAGAAAGATTCCACTTAAATAAAATTGTCAAGTACTCTGAAGGTGTAAAATATAGTTTTGGCAGTTTCGGGGCTTACAGAATCATTTATCTGGATTTTCTGAAAGCCTTTGACAAAGTACACCTGACAACCTGCTCTTGAAAGCTAAAGTAGCAGGATCTGACATCAAACACAATGTAAAGTGTGACACAAAGATGAGGGTGGAAGGCAGATGATGTTCGGATTCTCTCAGGCAGTCAGCACATTCATAACACTGGTTTCTTTAATTCTTTACATTGCATAAATCTCAACAATGTAAAAGCCAGACCCAAGGTCTAGGGCTGTGCTGAAAAGGCAGTGAGGTGTGTGTGGTGTGTGTGTGTAGGGGGCATGGAGGGGTGACATCCTAGCGAGTTTACATTTCTGCATATGCTTGGCTGGAAGAAAGACGGTAACAACCTTCAGCGTTTACTGAGCATTTACTATATAACACTAACTTTAATACAATAAGCATTAAATTTCATGAGCAATGGAAAATCTAAGAGCTATGAGAGTGCAGAGGAGGTAGTAATTAACTCTGCCTGCTGGTATCACAGAAGGCTTTGCAATGACTCTCAACCCTGGCTGTATATTAGCATCACTCAGGGAGCTTTTTAAAAATACTGCTGCCTGGGTCCCAACCCGGGCAATTAAATCAGAATAGCTGTGCTGGGGCCTGGGCCTCAGTATTTTTATAAAGCTCCCTAGGTGATTCTGCTGTGCAGCCAAGGTTGAGATGTACTGCAGTCAGTGATACTTAAATTATGTCTTAAAAGAAGCACTGAATTATATCCCATAGAGAAGAGGATGCAGTTGTAGGTAGAAAGAATGGTGGCGGCAAAGCAAAATAGCATACAAATGCATGAAGATCTCATTGAAGATGAAGGGCTCTGTGTGGCTGGAGTATGTTGTGTGTATCAGGAGGATAAGGTGGGGGATGAGACTGGAAAGGTAGGTTTAGATTAATGCAAATTAAAGAAACCAGCTTTATGAATATGCTGATTGCCTAACAGAAGTCGAGTATCATCTGCTTCTGGCTTCTCTCTCTCTCTTTTTTTTTTTTTTTTAATTAATTAATTAATTAATTTTTGGCTGCGTTGGGTCTTCGTTGCTACGCAAGGGCTTTCTCTAGTTGCGGCGAGCAGGGGCTATTCTTGGTTGTGCTGCTCAGGCTTCTCATTGCGGTGGCTTCTCTTGTTGCGGAGCACGGGCTCTAGGCACGTGGGCTTCAGTAGTTGTGGCATGTGGGCTCAGTAGTGGTGGCTCACAGGCTCAGAGCGTAGGCTCAGTAGTTGTGGCGCACGGGCTTAGTTGCTCGCGGCACGTAGGATCTTCCCGGACCAGGGCTCAAACCCGTGTCCCCTGCACTGGCAGGCGGATTCTTAACCACTGCACCACCAGGGAAGTCCCCTGGATTCTCTTTTATGTCATGCTTTATATTTTATGTTGAATCATGCCTTTTGGTTTGTATACTACTAATGAAAGAATCATATTCTAAACAGAGCAATGTCCCTCATATCTGGTACTTATTACTCTTTCCAAAACTATAATTCAGAACTCTATCACTTTATGCCAAAATCCTCTATGATAGCTTAAAATTTCTTCAATATTTAAAAAATATAGAAAAGCTTAAAGAAGAAAACAGCAATCATATTCCTGTCAGCCAGAATTAATCATTGTGAATATCTTGGTATATTTGCTTCCAGTGTTTTCAAATAGAAAAATCATTCTATTTTATTATTCTGGTAATAATGATATATGCTCATTATAAAGATTCCAAATAATGCAGAAAAACACAGAGATGAAAGTTTAAGAAACCATACCAAATATCACTAGGTGATTCACTATCCCTGACATCTTTGGAGTGATTGATCTATTGTTTTATAAAAGTAGGACTTATATTATTAAACTTAATTTGACATGAATTTAATAGGAAGGGAAAAGGCTGAATTAAATCCAACAAATTGGGACTTCCCTGGCGGTCCAGTGGTTAAGACTTCGCCTTCCAATACAGGGGGTGCGGGTCTGATCCCTGGTCGGGAGCTAAGATCCCACATGCCTCGTGGCCAAAAAACCAAAATAGAAGCAATATTGTAACAAATTCAATAAAGACTTTAAAACCACATCAAAACAATAAAAAATAAAATAAACCCAACAAATCATTAAGCCTCAAATAAATATTTCTTTACCACAAGATTCCTGTGAATTAAAAAAATTCCTCTGCATGGGTTGGCAAATTTTTTCTTAAAGGGCCAGAGAGTAAAAATTTTAAGCTGTCTCAGTCTATTTTTATAGCTGGAAAGTAGCATAAACAATATGGAAACAAATGGGTGAAGCTGTGTTCCAATGAAACTTTACTTACAAAAACAGGTGGTTCACCCTCAGACAGCAATTTGTGGACCCCTGCTCCACTGTTAAATAAAGGCAATTATGAAAAACATTTAGGTTTTTTTTCACCACATGCTTTTATTTTGGATAACATATCCCAGCTTCAAAAGATGGCGAACATTAGAACTTTCTTGCTACTCCCATCTCCTCTGCCTCACCTCCCAATTTTGTATTATATTATTTTTACATTGTCCAGATTTATAATATTCACATTCTGTTTTGAAACCATCATTGCTATGATTGTTTGGTATTAGTTCTGCATGTGAATGGATCCAGTGCTCATCAACAGTCCTTCTGTCAGGGCTTCTTTAAGCTTGAGTTCTTTATTTTGGTGGATTATTAAATTGCCTGGCTTTGGTTATCAAGCAGTTCTTTCCAACAAGTGTTCGTGGGTATTTTACTTCCCTGAGCCTTTATACTTGAATTACACCTGGGGCCATCCTTTCTTAAAGCTCTGTAGACTACACCATTGTCTTCCACAATGAATATAACGAAATTGGATGCCAGCCTGAATTTTTACCCCTTGTAGGTGATTTTTCTTTCTGCCTGGATGTCTGAAGCATTCTCTGTCTTTCAAGTTCAGGTGTTTAACTAGGAAATACCTTTATGTTAAATATTCTAAATCAAAATTTCCTGGGATTCAATGTTTTCTTTCCACCTGCAGATTCAGTTCTTTCTTCACTTCCGGAATGTGCTCTTAAATTACAGCATTAGATACATCTTCTCTTTCATTTGCTGGGTTCTCTCTGTGAGGGACATCAAGTGTCCTTAAATGTTGGCTCATCTTTATCTTTCATAGTGTGGTTCCTAACTATTCGTTCTCTCCTGGTTCCTTTTAGAATAGAACACTGAGTTTTAGCTGAGCACATGGCTACCCAGTTAAAGACCACATTTCCCAGTGTCCCCTGTGGCTAAATGGAGACATGAAGCCAATAAGATGTGGCAGAAGTGATATGTATAACCTCTGTGGCATCTCCTTAGAGTGCTTGCCCTGGACTATTTTTATCCTTCCTACAGACTGAAACATGGGTGTGTAAAGGAGCCAGCTTCAACCATTGAAATGAGAATGTCCTATAACCACAGGAATGAGGAGGTGATGGAGCATCAAGATAGAAGGAACCATATTTTGGATGACCTCCTGGAGGAGATCCTGCCAGACTTGGACTTCTTACCTGTGGACTCTTTTGTGAGTGAGAAGAAACTAATTTATTCAAGGCATTATATTTTTGGATTTCTTTGTTACAGCAGCTTAGCTGGTAACAAACTAATATGCATATCTGTTAACTTCTAATTTATTTCCTTTATTTTTTTCCTCTGCATTTACTGTGCTTACAGTCTTTTCTCCATGTCAATATTTCAGTATTCAGCAGTATCTGTTCTGTTCTTTCTATTTATAGTTTACTTATTAGTTCCATAAAGTATTTTGGTATTCAATTTATTTCCTTATGTCTGCAACCTCCCTTTTTATCTCATTCTGCTATTTTATCATCTCATGGTGAGCTCTAGTTTTACTTAATTTATGCTCCTATGAAGCTGTGCTATAATGTGAAGAAATTGTGAGAAAATTCCTTCTGTTCCTTGAGTTATGTTTTTTCCTAGATTAGGCTTTGTCTTTTGCAGCCCATGATTCTCCCTCCCTCCTCAGCTCTTTTTATTTTGTTAGCTGTGGGTGAAATACTGACATGTATGTAATAGATCATTAGTGACTGTGTCATTTCTTTTCCCCTTGTACATACTTGGGCAGCTATGTACAGACATTCTACTTGCTCCGATATAGTATCTCCTCCCCCATTGTCTGGTACCAATGTATTTTCTCTCCCAACATCTGAAAACTGGGTATTCTGGATTTTCTCCACCTTTCTGTGACATGAGGGCATAGGTGGGAGAAGCCTCTGTTTTGGGACGTACGCGGTTTTTGTTAAAATATGTAGACACCCCTCCGTCTCCTGAGATTTTGATGAACATATTGTATCAGGGTTTGCTCTACCCAATTGAGGATGAAACCATCCCTCCCTACCCCCACCCCCAGGGAACATTTTGGTGGGATCCTGAAGTAGTCACTTCTTTCAGGAAGAATCAGACACATTATTTACTTTAATTTCACTTGTTTCTTCCAAGTTCCCTTGTCAGAAGAGAAAAAAGATAAGAATGCCGCTTGATTGTCTTCTCTCCATATTTTGTAGTATTTCTGAGAATCCCAATATTTTGAGAATTTACCAGTAGTATTTCTAAGGACTGGGGAGGGGTTAGGCTTGGAGCTGTGCTGCACCCTCTAACTCTGCTCCAGAATCTCCTGCTTGGTGAATTTAAGAAATTGTGCACAAGCTTCAGGGCCATATTCAGAAACCCTGTCCCAGCACTCCTCCTCATCTGTTGGATGGGGAAACTAAAAATCAGAAAGGGAAAATGGCTGGAGCACATGTCTAATCTGCCTTTTAGTTCAGAAGCACAACTAAAATGCATGTCACTGTTTCATGGCCCAGTGCTTTTTACTATATTTTCTTGCTTCCTGAGTTCTTGAAACTTTAGAGCAAAACACAGCTCAGGTCATCAGCTTTACTACATCCTCATAGTAAAGCTCTACCACTCCGTGTCCTATCTCACTCCTTTCCAAGTGCCATTTAACTTAGATACGGTAGGAGTCTCACTTTCTCTCAGACTAAGGATTACCGATATTCTTGGAGCCTGGAGAGGCTTCTGTAGCAGAAAAGCAAGAACCCTGAATTTGGAGCACTGGATTTGAGTCCCAGCTCTGCCATTTAATTAGCAATGTAGGGTGGGGGTGGGAGGGGGATAAGTCATTTATCTTCTCTGAGTCTCAGTTCTATCTTCTGTAAAATAGGGATATTCTTATCTACAGGGCAGCTGAATTTTATGTAAAGGATTTGTTCCTGGAGGCATTTCATAATTGTAAACCACATAATTCAAGACAGCTAGACAAAGAATGGCAGATATGGCAAAGACTGCTGGTGGACCTTCAGTGTGCTACTTAGCCAGAAACTACATTTCCCAGGCCCTATGTTAGCTTCCTGTGTCTTTGTGACAAGTTCTGGCCAGCAGTATAGGAATTGTAGTGATTCTACCAGTTGGAATACAGACAAGATGGTGGGAGTGTAGCAGCCATCTTAGATCACAAGATAGAAAATGGCCTGTTCAGGAGGACAGAGCAGTAAAATGGTAAGTGTGTGGGTACCTGGCATTGTACAGCTGCCGTGTCAGCCATAAACTGCTCTGCTCAAACTGTGACATGAGAAAACATTAATTATTGTCACATTTAATCTACTGGGTTTTTTTAATATAAATTTATTTATTTATTTTTGGCTGCGTTGAGTCTTTGTTGCTGCGTGCGGACTTTCTCTAGTTGCAGCGATCGGGGGCTACTCTTCGTTGCGGTGCGTGGGCTTCTCATTGCAGTGGCTTCTCTTGTTGTGGAGCGCGGGCTCTAGGCATGTGGACTTCAGTAGTTGTGGCGTGCGGGCTCAGTAGTTGTGGAGCACGGGCTTAGTTGCTCCAGGGCATGTGGGTTGTTCCCAGACCAGGGCTCAAACCCATGTCCCCTGCAGTGGCAGGCAGACTCCCAACCACTGTGCCATCAGGGAAGCCCCTAATCTACTGTTATGTGTTACACTTGCTAAACTCATATTCTAAATAACACAGGATATTTTTATTTACTCAAGTGGTGCCTTCCTGTGGAAACTTAAGCTTAAATATATCTTAAATTCACTCAGATTGATCCAGCTTTGAAAGAAAATGAAATTTTATTGTTTTTTAAATTTGGGGGCATTTGAATTATTTCAAACTTTGTGTATAAAGCAAGAATTATTTTACATCATGGTATTTCAAGTTTATATAATTCAATTTAACATAAAATTCATCATCACTGACCTTCCATAAGGCCATTGTGAGGAATTAATGTGTTAATATATGGAGATACACACCATAAACTTTTTTTCATACCAGAAACTGGGTTTTATTTTTGTTTCACATTTTATTGTAGTATAACTTTTTTTTAAAGGCACAAATCATAAAGTCATCAACTGATAAATTTTTACAAAGTGGACGCTGTGGGTCACCAGCCTCCAGAACAAGAGGTACAACATTATAAGCACCCCAGAGGCCCCTCTCTTGCTCCTCCCAGTCACTACCATAACACAAAGGTAACCACTATTCTGAATTCTATTATCAGCTATTACTTTTTCTGTTTGTGAACTTTACATAAATGGATTATTACAGTATGTATTCTTTTGTATCTGGCTTTTTTCTTTTAAAATTGGTGTTAGGTTTACCCATATTTTTATATATAGCAGTATGTTCACACTATGGACTTTTAAGTATTGATTTTGAGTTATAAATTATATTTATAGCTATAACCATTAAGACTTGAGCCTCCAACCTCCCACTTTTTTTTTGCATTGCTTATGATGTTCCTTCTGGAATATTCTCTCTTTTTCTCAACTCTGGCTACTAAATTCCTGTCACCTTTTAACAATTGGCTTAAAGGTAACGTCCTCTAGGAAATTACCTCTGATCTCTTCCTCCTCTGAGTTCCTATAGCTTTTCTTTGTACTTTGCTTATTACATATACAACATATATTTTAAGTATTTGTATAGTACCCTGGTGGCATTACATAATCCAGAACTCATTTAATTCTCTTATTTTCTCATCTGAAGAAGAAATAGAGCCAGAAAAGTTTTTAAAAATATAAACATTTAAGACTTTTTGGGAAGAAGCAATTAACATAACCATATTAATAGCAAATATTTTTCATTTTGATAAAGATAGTATTATACAATGGCAAGACTAAAAAATGACCTAGTTAAAATTGTGATAATGATAGAGTAGCTTATTACAGACTAATCCTCCTGAAGATAACAATTATAAATTCTGGATAAAATATTTTTTTAAAAACCAACTATCTGAAGGTACTGAGATAAATTGAAAACAGGCAGAAGCTAGAAGGGAGTTGATGTTGAAAGAAGGGAACTGTAACAGTTGAGATTTATGTGTGTGTGACTTTGGTCCGAAAGTACTTCTCAGTCCATGAGATGCAAAGTGGCTATAATTTAGGAAGAAAGGCACAGTCTTACTGGCTAAGGAAGTAAGAGGATGAAGTTTAGGGCTGTCATAAAGGCTGAAAATAAAGGGGAATCCCAGAACGGAGGAAGTTGCAAGGCAGGGATCCATAATTTGCAAATAAATAGCATGCAAATCCTTGGCTGACCTCTGAGCTACACACATATGGAAGAGATTCTAAGAAGCCCAGCAAAGATGCAACAGTTAACAATTTGAAAAAAACTGAGCAGAGATTCCAGCTGCTACCCACCAAGGGCAGAGTTTGGAATTTGAGTCTCGCCAAATTAATTGCCTGCTTGAACAAGAATGAACACATTCGAGAGCATGGTGACAGAATTCAGAGTCTATGCAACACATTATTTATAATGTCCTCAACGGTAAAAAGTTACTATCTATGCTAAGAAATAGGAAAATATTATCCACACAAGAGAAATAGTCATCAATAGAAACAGACCCTGGAGGTGATGAACCAGTTTACTGCACAGATTGTGGTGATGGTTTCACCACACTCATCAAGTTGTATACACTAAATATGTACAGATTTTGTATGTCAATCATGCCTTAATAAATTAGTTTTTAAAAAAAGAAAGATATCAAGATAATCCAGAGAGTAGAATTAGCAGATAAGGACTTTAAAGCTGTTATTACACATATTTTAAAAACCTTAAAGAAAAATATTATCATAATGAATTAACAGATGGAAAATCTTGGTTGAAAAATGAAAACTATAAAAAAAGAACCAAAGGGAAATTTTAGAACTGAAAAGTAAAATGTCTGAAATGAAAAGCTTGTTGGATAGGCTTGACAGCAGATTGGAGTGAGCAAAAGAAAGGGTAGTGAACTTGAAGAGAGATCAATAGATGTTATCTAATCTAAAGAACAAAAAGAAAAAATATTAAAAAAAAGAATAGACCCTCAGTGACCTGTGAACAATATCATGTTGTATATTTTGTATGTAATTGAAGTCCCAGAAAGAGAGGAGAAAGAGAAATGTGGAGAAAAATATTAAAGAAATAATGGCCAAAACGTTCCCCAATTTTCTGGAAAACATAAACTTACAGATCCTAGAAGCTCAATGAATCTCAAGGAGGATAAAGACAAAGAAAACTGCACATGGACACATCATGATCACACCCCTGGAGAACAAAGACAGAGAAAAACTTGAAAGTAGCCAGAAAAGAAAGAAAAACAAAAAGACGCATTGTATACAGGGAATCAATGATCTGAATGATTACTAACTTCTCATCAGAAACAATGGAACTTTAAAGCATTAATTAAAAAAACCCAAAACCTGGCAACTCAAAATTCTCTATAAAGGCAATATAAAAACTTTTTTTTGATAAAAGAAGACACATAAGCAGTATATGTTACAAGAAATGCTTAAAAGAAGTTTTTTAGGCTGACAGAAAATGATGCAAGATGGAAACTCAGAACTCTATAGTAAATATAAAAGACTATATATTTTTCTCCTCTTAATTTCTCTTAAAGACAATTGAATGTTTAAGGCAAAAAAATACAACATATTGTGCAGTTTACAATGCATGTAAGTTACATGACAACAAAAGCACAAAGAATTGAGAGGTAAATAGAATTCTATAGTTTGCAAGTTCCTTACATTGTATGTGAACTGGTACAATATTAACTCCAAGGAAACTCTAATAAGCTAAGGATGCATACTGTAATCCCTAGGGCAAACACTAAAAATAATACAAAGAGGTATAACCTAAAAGCCAAGAAAACAGAATACTAAAATTTTTTTTTTTTTAAATCATATAATCCTAAGTCAGGCAGGAAACAAAGGGACAAAAAAGAGTTGGAAAAAATAGAAAACAAGTAGAAAAATGGTCGTTCTAAATCAAATCATGTCAATACTTACATTAAATGGAAATGGACTAACCGTTAATTAAAAATCAGAGGTTAGCAGGCTGGATTTTCAAAACAAGATACAACTATAAGCTATCTATAAGAGATGGATTTTAGTTTTTTTTTTTTTTTTTTCTTGCGTTATGCGGGCCTCTCACTGTTGTGGCCTCTCCCATTTGCGGAGCACAGGCTCCGGACGCGCAGGCTCAGTGGCCATGGCTCACGGGCCCAGCCGCTCCGCGGCATGTGGGATCTTCCCGAAACGGGGCACGAACCCGCGTCTCCTGCATCGGCAGGCGGACTCTCAAGCACTGCGCCACCAGGGAAGCCCGGATTTTAGTTTTAAAGACACAGATTGAAGTAATAACAACAAAAATGAGATTTATATATCATGTAAACAATAAGTGAAAGAAGGAGTGGCTATATTAATATCAAAGTAGACTTTAAGACAAGGAGTATTATCAAAGAGAAAGAGGGATAAAAAGCTCAGTTAGTTGAGAAAACATAAAAATCATAAACATGTATGCCTCTGATAACATTAACACAAAATAATGGAATAAAAATGATTAAAATTAAAGAAAGAAATAGACAAATCTTTGATTAGAGTTGAAGATTTTTAAATTCCACCCTCAGTACTTTGTAGAAGAAATAGATTTTAAGAATCATTAAGAATATAGAAGATCTTGGGAATTCCCTGGTGGTCCAGTGGTAGGACTCCATGCTGTCACTGCTAAGGGCCTGGGTTCAGTCCCTGGTTGGGGAACTAAGATCCCACAAGCCACGTGGCACGGCCAAAAAAAAAAAAAAGTAAGGTCTTATCAACATGGGTTTGATTACAGAAACTAAGTATTCTCTAAATAATGAAAAAAAAAAAATAGAAAATCTGAGTATCACCAATAGCCACCCTGACCTAACTGATATTTATAGACCACTACAACCAACAGTGGTGAGATATACATTCTTTTCAGGTGTACATGAAACATTCACTAAAATAAATTATATCCTGAGCCACAAAATAAGTCTCAATCAATTTCAAAAGATTTGAATCTTATAGAGTATATTCTTTGTTGCCAGTGGAATTAAATCAGAATTCAGTAAGAATGAGAAAACTGGGGCTTCCCTGGTGGCACAGTGGTTAAGAATCCACCTGCCAAAGCAGGGGTCACGGGTTCAAGTCAGGGAAGATCCCACATGCCACAGAGCAACTAAGCCCGTACGCCACAACTACTGAGCCTGTGCTCTAGAGCCTGCGAGCCACAACTACTGAAGCCCACGCACCTAGAGCCCATGCTCCACAACAAGAGAAGCCACCGCAATGAGAAGCCTGTGCACTGCAAGGAAGAGTAGCCCCCACTCACCACGACTAGAGAAAGCCCACGTGCAGCAATGAAGCCCCAACGCAGCCAAAAATAAAATTAATTAATTAATTTTAAAAAAAAGAATGAGAAAACTAAAAAAAAAAAAATCCCCAAATATGTGGAAATTTAACAACACACTCACAAGTCAAAGAAAAAATCATTAGAGAAATTTTGAACTGAATGATCATGAAAATGCAACATATCAAAATTTGTGAGATGCAGCTAAAAACACTGCTTAGAGGGAAACTTATCAGTCTAAATGCTTATTTTAGAAAATAAGAAAGGTCTAAAATCAATGATCTAAGATTCTATCTTAAAAAGCTTAAAAAAGTAAAATAAACTCAAAATAAGTAAAAGGAAGAGAATAAAAAAGATAAGAGGAGAAATACATGAAATAGAAAACAAATAGAGAAAATCAACAAAGCCTAAAGTGATTCTTAGAAAAGATTAATAAAATTGATAAACCCCAGCAAGAATGATCAAGAAAAAGAGAAAGCATCAATTACCAATATCAGAAATAAGGAAGAAAGAGAAAAGAGAACAAGAGAGATAGGAAGAGAAAAAGAAAGAAAGAAGAAGGGAGGGAGGGAGGGAGGAAGAGAAAAGGCACCCACAGGGTCACCCTTCTCAGAACTGGAAAGGGTCTTAGGATAATAAAAGGGTAGTTAGTAGCAGAAGTGACCCTGGGATTGTGAACAGACTCAAAGAGTGTGGTGAGTAGAGATGACCATGGAGGAGATGCCAAAAGAAATATTATTTGGAACACACAGAGGTACAAACATCTGCACACCTCACAGGCCCTGAACAGTACATCACATTAAAAAAAAAAATGTGGAGTTTGTTATGATGCCCCAAAGCCCCCAAGAAAATATTAAATCCCAGTAAAATGTGAATGAAGAAGGAAAAATATGTAATGTTGTCTAAAAATTTTTCCATTAAAAATAGTTAAAATAAAATCCAGCCCTTAAGCAAAATTTCTCAAAGTTTGTTCCTTTGAATATGGTTCTATAGCTATTCTGCAAAGAGGGTTCTGAGGAAATTTTGCTAACATTGCTGATGGCACTGGCCACTCTCCTCTTAAAGATTCTTAATGTACATCAGCATGTTAGTGACTGCAGCTGGCCTAGTTGTACGAAAGGCAGCCTGTCTCTCTTTAACCTCACGGTCACCACTTTTACAGGACCACAAAACCCTCCTTTCATGGAATACCTATTAATATTCCAAGGAACCAGTATTCTTTGGAATACATATTGGAAAAAACTGATCAAAGGATTAAAACATAGCTAACAACAGTACTTGCTGTAATTTGTTACTATTAGACCATTCTGCAAAGTTAAAACGTAAGTGATAACTTGATTTTCCATGAAACTTTTCTTTAAAGGAACTTGAAACATAATGGACTCAGGATTTTCTGATAGATTCAGACTGACAAAAATCTAACTATTTTTGGTTCTATTTTGTCTCTCTATATTTAGTAGCATTAAGTGTAGCATTCCAATAGAAATTTTTAAAAACTGGAAGAGTAATCACTCCAGATTGAAAAAAATCTAGAAAAGTAAAAGAATAATAAAGTACTGGCATTTCACCTGCATGTTTATTACATCTCATACAAGAAAAAAAAATTTGGGTTACTTATGCTTGTGATCGTTGCATAATGGTGAATATTAATACACCTTCACTCAAACATTGTCACAAGACATGGAAAGGAAAGCAACAGGAATACCTCTGCCTTCTACATAATTTTTCTTGTGTAAACCTAGGGCTATGTATTACAAATTGATGCTTACAATCTACTGTCTCACCCTTTACTGGCGACTACATGAGAGGCGATGAGTTTAAATGGTAGTCCTTTCAGTTAAGATCTAAGAAAGTCTTTGCGAGTAGTTTATTGTTTTTTATAATTATTTTTGCTATTGATATTTATTCCCCTATTATAGAACAGTGTGTCAGTCTCTAGGCATTTTTGTTTAAATACTGGCTAGGGTCACAAGTGAAATGAAGTTTGGTCCTCATTTACCTCATACTAGCAGTTGGGTTGGCATGCAGCTGCAGAACTGCTGGGGCTCTTTTTATTTAATTTGGCATCCCTTCCTGAGCAGTACTGAGACTTTTAGTTCAATGACTCCACTGGGCTTTGCCTTAATTTCTATGTTGTATCAGTAAAGTCTGCAGAAGAGATGCCTAAGCAAACCTGAAAGCAGGCTAGGAATGCTTCTAGTTCAGGTGTTTTTAAGTCAATGAAGGAATTGACTCCCAAATACAAATTAAGTCCATTAAAACTTACAACATTATTCATTTAGTAAAAAATCAGATTTTTAAAGTATATTAGATCAGCTTAAAACCATGTGTGTGTGTGTTAAGAGTTTGTCCTTTTTGCACAGATTCTCTTGGAATAATTTTCCTAGACTCCGAATCACTGTCAAGAAAATACATGTCTAAATTTTGAGTTAGCCACATGTTAATTACATGACTTGGTCATATATCTTAACCTGTACAATCCTGAGAGTATTATGGGAATAATGATCTCTCTGACATGCTCTGAGTATGCAGTGATAACACATAAAAGTCACGAGGACAGGGTCAGGTATATAATAGGTCGTCAATAAATGCTTCGTTAAATGTATTAATGGAAGATGAAGACATCAATGCCTTCTGTGAATTTTACTTCCACAGTCAGAAGAGAAAACAGCTTCACCTGGTCTGCTTTCCTGTTTTACGTGTCCTATGTTGATGGGCATAAATGGAAAGGAAGGGAGCCAAAGGAAAGAGATTTTGAGCGGAATCAGAATTATGGATTGTCGGAACTGGATGATATCTTAGAGATGATATGATCCAGCGTCCTAAGTTTACAAATGAGCAAATTAAGTCGCAAAGAGTATAAGTGATTTGCCCAAAAATCACAGAGAAGTTAGTGACAAATCCAGGACTGGAGCCCAATGTAAACAGGGACTTTTCTTGTAATGAGGATTGTATGAGGCTAACAGTGTTTTTAAAAATCTTCCTTTTCATCAAAAAGTCTACAAATAAAAAATGCTGGAGAGGGTATGGAGAAAAGGGGACCCTCCTACACTGTTGGGGAGAATGTAAATTGTTGCAGCCATTATGGAAAACAGTATGGACGTTCCTTAAAAAACTAAAAACAGAGTTACCATATGATCCAGCAATCCCACTCCTGGGCGTATATCCAGAGAAAACCCTAATTCGATAAGATACATGGACCCCAATGTTCATAGCAGCACTAGTTACAATAGCCAAGATATGGAAGCAACCTAAGTGTCCATCAACAGGTGAATGCATAAAGAATATGTGGTATACACACACACACACACACACACACACACACACACACACACACTGGAATATTACTCAGCCATTAAAAAGAATGAAATAATGCCATTTGCAACAACATGGATGGACCTAGAAATTATCATACTAAATGGTAAGTCAGACAGAGAAAGACAAATATCATATTCCACTTATATGTGGAATCTAAAAAAATGGTACAAATGAATTTATTTACAAAACAGAAACAGAATAGACATAGAAAACAAACTGGTTACCAAAGGGGAGGGTGTGGGGAAAGTTAGATTAGGAGCTTGTGATTAACAGATACGTACTACTTTATATAAAATAGATAACCAACAAGAACCTACTGTATAGTACAGGGAAGTATACTCAATATTTTGTAATAACCTATAAGGGAAAAGAATCTGAAAAAGAACATATATATATACATATATATATATATACATATATATATACATATATATATATATGTATATATATGTATATGTATAACTGAGTCACTTTTCTGTACACCAGAAACTAACACAACATGATAAATCAACTATACTTCAATTAAAAAAAAAAATCTTCCAGGACTTCCCTGGTGGTCCAGTGGTTAGGACTCTGAGCTTCCATTGCAGGGGCATGGATTCGAGCCCTAGTCGGGGAGCTAAGATCCGCATGCCGCGTGACAATCTTCCTTCAACTAACTTGAAAAATAGTTCTCCTTTATGGTTTTCTTTTTTTTTTCTCTTTTAACGTTTTATTTGATCCATCTGGAGTTTTCTTTTGTATAGAATGTAAGGTTAGAATTAACTTAATGCTTTCCCCCCAAATATTTAGCCAAATGATTCAGCACTATTTATCTAACAGGTCCTCCCTTTCCTACTGACTTAGTGTCACCTTTATAACACTTTCAGTTATTTTTTATACTAAAGTCAATATCTATGCTCATTTCTTTTATTCCATTAATTAATCTGTCTGTTAATTTTTGTGCCCAGAGGATGCTATTATAATTGTTGTAATTTTTTTAATTATTATTTTTTCTTAATTTTAATTTTATATTGGCGAATAGTTGATTAATAATGTTGTGTTAGTTTCAGGTGTACAGCAAAGTTATTCAGTTATACATATCCATGTATCTATTCTTTTTCAAGTTCTTTTCCCATTTAGATTATCACAGAATACTGAGCAGAGTTCCCTGTGCTATACAGTAGGTCCTTGTTGGTTATCTATTTTAAATATAGCAGTGTGTATATGTCAATTCCAAACTCCCAATCTATAATTCTTATAATTATATCATATGGTTTAATAAGAAGTATGGAAAGTTCACCTTCATTAATCTTCTTTAGGGGAAAATAATGAAGCCTTTGGCCATTTATTTTTTAAGATGATGAACACTGGCAAGTTGAAAAGAATTAATATTCCATGCAAACCAAATAAAACCCATAAGAATTTTGAATGGAATTACATTAAATATAAAGATTAATTTGTAAAGAACTGGAATTTTTATTATAATCGTTTTTCCTTTTCAGGAGCATGATATATCTTTTATTTATTCAACTGTCCTTTGACATTGCTCAGTAAATTCATGTAAAGACTTTAAAGCATGCAACGATAATCTAGGAATGAGAAAATTAATTCTACCTGAAGAGATCTGGGAAGACATTTTTATGGCCTGAAAGAGGAGAGCTCTACAAATGTAGTCAAATGAGGTACATGGTATTTCATTACTTAACTTGACATAGCCTAACTCAATTATACAATTCCTTAAGAACTTGTTACTCAAAGTCATTAAACACATACACACATCAAGAGTAAATTTTCATTGGATTCTGACCAGATCAGGCACTATGCTTGATGTTGGAAATATGGTCCCTGCCCTCAAAGGGCTTTACAATCTAGTTGGGGGGAGTTTCCATGCTAAAAGTACCAGCGCTAGAGAGTAGATCTTAAATGTTCTTACCACACACACACTCACACAAAAGGTAATTATATGAGGTGACAGAAGTGTTAACTAACCTTATTGTCATAATCATTAAATACATAATCATGTATCTAATCATCACATTGTACACCTTAAATTTACACAATATTATATGTCAATTATATTTCAGTACAGCTAGGGAAAAAAAGTACGAGCTCCTCTTATTGTTCTTATCCTTGTGTTAATGTAGCTTCTCACTAAGTGGTTTGATCTTTTACTTCTATTCCCAGATCAAGGTAGAGAAATTTCTCCACAAATTTCTTGGTCATCAAGGAAGTAATTATTGGCAGGGTCCCAGCTCTGCCCCTCAGATGCAGGTTAAAATCATCATCCTCAAAGCTACCTGGAGGTGGTATAGCATAAGGATTAAGAATGTCAACTTGGAAGTCAGACTGGCTGAGTTTGAATTATGACCCTTTGACCTTTAGTTGTGTGACTTTGGGTAAGTTATTTAACCACCTTTGCCTCAGTTTCCCCAAATATAAAATGAAAGTAGTAATAGTACTTAACTTGTAGAGTTATTGCAAGGATTACATGAGACAATCCATCTATATTGTGCTTAACACCATGCCCAACACAGAGAAGGACTCAGAAGTGCATTATTTAATGTGCAGTTTCCTGAGCAGGTGATACATTTCAGTTTAGAGTGCAGCTCTGCTTGGCGGCACAGCTAGGTGTCCTGTAGATTCTCCAGGCTAGAACATGGAGGTTCTAGTGGGGGACTTATCCTCCCCTCTAGTAAAATCTAGGTCCTACTCTTGAAACTACTGGTAAATGGAATAATAAACCCAAGACTGTGGAAAGATGGTGACAGCTACTTCCCCTGGAATTTCAATGTTTTCAATTAAATGATAATATTCCATAATGAGAAGGTTACAGTTTTGAAAATAGTTCACTGAAAGAGTCAATCCTCTTTTCCCCTAAATTGTGGTTATATTGAATGAATCCAGTATTAGGTATCAAGTACATCTTTACATGGATGGAGAAGAGGATGTTGGGACAATAGTTTCTTGGTGGTCAGCTGCCTCTCTGGGGTGATTGCCTGTTTTCAGTTTACAACTTCTCCTGATAACCTTTCATAAGGATGGGCCCCTTTAAGTTAGAGATGGAAGAGGGTATTTTGAAACTCAGAGAAGAGTTTTCTTAGAAACATGTTAAACAAGCTGGTAAGATCCCCCGGCAAACTCACGTGAGATATTAGTACAACTGAACCTAATGACTGGACATTTCTGGGTCTCTCAGCAGCAAGGCATGGGGAAAGGAGGATTCTTTTCCTCTCATGGCTCTGGTGGCTTGGGAAACATGGGGAGATATGGGAAGCGCAGGGTTTCTCATCAAGAAATCCCCCAAGAATACTTCTTTTTATGGGCTGGTTCCTTCTTACCTCCTTTCTTATTTTTCTCTTTTTTTTCCATATGCATCCCGTTTCTTCCAGCCAGGGATTCTTTCCTCCTCTGGGTAGTACAATTACTTGGGTAGGAAGTTTAGAGTAGTGACAAGAAGATATGTTCCCCCACCCTTGTCCTCAACTCTGAGTGTGAAACCAGAAAAATAAATAAATGATCAGTGTGGCCAGCTCTATGTAAAAGTTGATTTAAAAGACCCAGGCCCCGAATAGGAATGTAGTCTATTTAGTGTCATCAAAGAAACAAGATGTCAGCTGAAGGTGAGTGGTCTTTTATACTAGGAAATTAGTAAAGAGGAAGGCATTGGTTAAGAACACAGGCTCCAATATCAGATAGGCCTGGATTTGAATCTGGGCCCTACCACTTACTAATTATAAGACTGGAGCAAGTAACTTAATTTCTCTTAGCCATAGTTTTTTAATCAGTAAGATGGCGTAATATCATTCAACCCACAGGGATAAATGTGGTTGTGGATATAAGCAGCTCAGCATGGTGCAACATAATTCATAGTCAAGTCCAAGCAGACAGTAGCTATTTATTATAAAAAGTTGAATCAGAGAGTCAGAATTGCTCAGTGCCCCTAAAGCACTCACTTCACAAGGATGTATTCATATCCCTTTGGCAGAAGTAGCTTCACAGATGGACGCATCAGACTATAAATGTGTGATGCTGCTCACCATGAAGATCATCCAACTAATTACCCTTAGTCAGTTTCCCTGTTCACTAAGCAGGCTTCTAACTGGGCTTTCTGTGTAGCTTTGTAATAAGGATACAATATGCTCATCAGATCAGACTGACTTGAACATTCAGGTCTGTTTGGCCATTATAGCTCTCCTTAGAATAAATAAAGTGGCATTCCAGTTTGTACATCAGCCTCTTGTGAGTCCAGCTGCACCCAAGAGATTGATCAACTCTGACAAAAACAATCTCTAATCCTACACAGTCGAGCGTTATACCCTGAACTGCACCAAAGTAATAGCACTTCAGGGGGGCTCTGAGATGCAAATTGCTGACCTACAAGACAGGTATAGCCTGGAGACTACTTTCTTTGACTACATGGGGTTTTTATTTATTTAATTATTTATTATAAATTTATTTTATTTATTTATTTTTGGCTGCGTTGGGTTTTCGTTGCTGCTCGCAGGCTTTCTCTAGTTGCTGCGAGCGGGGGGCTACTCTTCGTTGCGGTGCGCGGGCTTCTCATTGCGGTGGCTTCTCTTGTTGTGGAGCACAGGCTCTAGGCACGTGGCTTCAGTAGTTGTGGCACATGGGCTCAGTAGTTGTGGCTGTTGGGCTCTAGAGAGCAGGCTCAGTAGTTGTGGCGCATGGGCTTAGTTGCTCTGCGGCATGTGGGATCTTCCTGGACCAGGGATCGAACCCGTGTCCCCTGCATTGGCAGGTGGATTCTTAACCACTGCTCCACCAGGGAAGTCCCAGCATAGGGTTTTCAAAATCATCTGAGCGAATATTTAAAAATCGGGAGATTTCACCAAAAATGTGAATACGAGTTTCCAGCTTCTTACGAAAACCCAGCCAAAAGATTAGAGCTGAGGCATCTGTTTCCTGTAGGGAGGTCCTGTCTCCTCAGTTCAGAGTCCCAGCTCTTATACCTGGTCATTTCAGTCAGTTATCACCTGCCTGGCCTAAGAGGACTTACTTTTGTGATTCTTGTTCTAAATAAGAACACTTTGGAGAGTTTCTTAGGGTTCTTACTCCTTCCAAAAGAGGGGGAAAGTCAGGAAGGAAAAAGCCTATCGAATACCATTTAGTATAAACAGATGATAAATTTGGAAATACACTCATATTTCAGGAAACACTTGGATTAAGATAGTCTCCTGGGCACTTGTTTGCATGAGTAGATGGGACCATAGGGAGTTGGTGAGAGGCTGGGATTGGGGGAGGGGTGCTGAGGCTGGTAATTGACAGAGAGGAAGTGGGTGGTGTGGGGGCAGGAGGGGAAGAAAAGGGCAGCAAATGTTTGCAAAGAATCGACTACTCCTATTCTTTTTTTTTTTTTTTTTTTTTTGCGCTATGCGGGCCTCTTACTGTTGTGGTCTCTCCTGCTTTGGAGCACAGGCTCTGTAAGCGCAGGCCCAGCGGCCATGGCTCAAGGGCCCAGACGCTCAGCGGCACGTGGGATCCCGGACAGGGGCACGAACCCGCGTCCCCTGCATCGGCAGGCGAACTCTCAACCACTGCGCCACCAGGGAAGCCCCACTCCTATTCTTTATCCTTCTCTCTCCACAACTCTTGTCCCAAACAAAATCTGCTTTTGACCAACGTTGGAGGAAAAGGTAAAAAACAGGGTGGGGATTAGGGATGGAGTAACCGGTAGAAACCTAGGCAGCAGTGGGGTATTCAGCATTAGGACGGAAAGAGAGCTTAAGAGGAAATAGCCATCCAGCTAGACTGGCCAGCTCTGAGTGGCCATTCATATGAAAGGGACAGAGAGTTGTATGTATAGGGTGAGGTGCTGCCTATAGAACTCTAATTAGGCAGTTTCATGAACTTCTAACAAGTTCAGCAGATAGCGCTATTCAAGAAATCTTTATACCCAAAGAGAGAGGAAATAAAGTTTAATAACCAATGAGGAGGGGCTTCCCTGGTGGCACAGTGATTAAGAATCCGCCTGCTAATGCAGGGGACACGGTTTCGAGCCCTGGTCTGAGAAGATCCCACATGTCTCGGAGCAGCTAAGCCCGTGTGCCACAACTACTGAGCCTGTGCTCTACAGCCCGTGCTCCGCAACAAGAGAAGCCACTGCAATGAGAAGTCCATGCACCGCAACGACGAGTAGCCCCTGCTCTCCACAACTCGAGAAAGCCCGTGTGCAGCAACAAAGACCCAACACACCCAAAAATAAATAAATAATACGTAAAAAAAGAAATAACCAATGAGGACATCAAGGGAGAGAGGTTGTTCAGGAGAATTCTCAAGCTGCCCTTCAGTTAAAGTATCTGGAGAAGTGATGTAATCTCAGAAACTGTCTGCCTTAAGCCCTTCTCTTTATGATCTAGACTGAGGTCACACAATTAGATTTCAGTGGCCCATTCAAGGGCACCCATCAATTGGCTCTACACATCGAACCACATCTTTTTGTTTCTTCCTTTTTAAAAATTCAACATGATTAGGCAAAGCTCTAACCATCCTCCATTACTTTCATTATTCTCCATCTCTGCCTTTGCTTCTGTTGCTTCCAGTGCTTAAAATACATGCCACCTCTGCTTTCAGCCATGCCCATCAGTTCCAGTAAGGCCTATCTTAAAGCTTGCCTCCATCCATCAGTTATACTGACCACTACTTTGTCTGCCCTGAGAGACTGGCGGTCCCATAAGGCAGCAAAGGAAGCACTTTAATCTGGGAGTCACACCATTGGGGCTGTGGCTGTAATGATGACTCTGAATAAGCCAATTTGTCTTCTCAGCATACAGACGAGGAATCTCAGTCTTTAGAGGCTAAGTGATGTACCTGTGATAACTTGACTTATAGCAGCAGAGGCAGGATTAGCACCCAAGTCCTCTGACTCTTCTCTCAGTCTATGGTTCTTTCCACTAACTGTGTGCATGGTTGCTTTCAGACCTCTTAGGTACCAACCATAAACAGATGTATTCAGACTGTCATTGAAGATAGAGATGGAAATTACAAGGCTATATAAATGGAGCATCTTGGTGGCATATCCCAGCTTCACAGTCTTTACAGATCTCCTCCAAATAATATCTCCTGGGCTCACATTACACATCTGATTCAGAAGCTGTGCTTTTAAAGAAAGTATAGAGTGGAGCACTCTAGACTGTGAGTACTTACTTCTATTCTACCAAAGAAGTTTTAAAAGGCTAGGAACGTATATTTGAATTCAAGTACAGTTTAAGGTACAATGGGTTAGAATATCGGAGAACATAGCAATAATATTTATTCATCTCAAGTACCTCTCAGTAGATAATTAAACTGGGCCACGATAAAAACAATTCTATTAGGCCCGTTTCTCTTGTGGCTAATGCTGTTGTGCTACTTGCTGTAGTATTTTTCCTTCGCTTCATTTTAAACAGAGCACTTACTGTAATATTGCAAGCATTACCACTTTCCTCCTTGCAATAAAAAAAAAGCAACAGTAGACAAAAACATGAAGTTTTATATCTTCACTCATGAAGATACAACTCATGAAAATATGAATGGCAATCTAGATAGAGCCACTTTTTTTGGTGGGTTTCCTGTACCATCAACTAAGAAGTGGCTCTTTCATACATAAAGAATACAGTTTTTAGGATTCTTCTCTGTTCTGATACACATTTTACCCCACGCTTGGTGTTTGTGTGTAAGAAAAGATCTATCGCAGAGTTCTAACTTTTGCGGGGGGGTGTCATGAACCTCTTCGGCAGTCTGGTGAAGGCTATGGATCCCTTCTGAGAATAATGTTATTATAAATGCATAAAATAATATACACTGGAAACCAATTATACTGAAATACATCTCTATCCATGGACCTCTTGTGTCTTAAACCTATCATAGTGCTGACTCAGGCTCCTCCATCTACCTAATTTTTAGCTTTTCAAAGTGAAATCATAAGGTTAGAAACACAGCCTCTTAGTACGGAGTCAAACAGATATCAAAACTCAAGTCCAGGGCTTCCCTGGTGGCGCAGTGGTTGAGAGTCCGCCTGCCGACGCAGGGGACACGGGTTCATGCCCCGGTCTGGGAAGATCCCACATGCCGCAGAGCGGCTGGGCCCGTGAGCCATGACCACTGAGCCTGCGCATCCGGAGCCTGTGCTCTGCAACGGGAGAGGCCACAACAGTGAGAGAGGCCCATGTACTGCAAAAAACAAGCAAACAAACAAACAAAAAAAACAATAACAACAAAAAAATCTCAAGTCCAAAGCCCAAGTCACAAAGTACAAAGACATTGGATCACATCAGGGAGCAGGGCTAGCTAGTTAGCAGGTGGCTGCTGACCTGGGATGAGTCCAGGGCAATGCAAAGGCTCTCTTCCTGCATCCCCCCAAATCCCTCTTCTCCCTGTTCACTCATGCTTGAAATCCCTTAATAGAGTCTAACTCCTTTGGATTAATTAAATAGAGGATTTACTCTTGATAAAAAGCAAAAACCCATGGGAGAGGTAATTCTCTATGCCAAAGATTTCCAAATTTATTTTTAGCAGTAGAATCTATTTTTCAGATGCATTCTTTTTTTTTTTTTTTTTTTTTTTTGTTTCGGGGCCCCCCCAAGGTAGATTTTATTCCTCTTTTTGTATTTACAGATATAAGCATGAAAATAATTTATTCA
>NW_006773157.1:1957771-1964196 GCF_000442215.2 Lipotes vexillifer | reverse complement strand
ACGCGGGCCTCTCACTGTTGTGGCCTCTCCCGTTGAGGAGCACAGGCTCCGGACGCGCAGGCTCAGCAGCCATGGCTCACGGGCCCAGCCGCTCCACAGCATGTGGGATCCTCTCGGACCGGGGCACGAACCCGTGTCCCCTGCATCGGCAGGTGGACTCTCAACCACCGTGCCACCAGGGAAGCCCCAGATGCATTCTTAAATAGAATGCTGATATGTAAATAGATGCAAGTTTTATACAAATTTAATATAATGTTATATGTTGTATTATATATAAATAAGAATTTATATATACTTATATGTATTCATATATAAATCAACATTGGAAACAGGCTATTTTGGTAAAGGCAAATTATGACATCAAGAGCTATAGATAATAGCTGCAATCTTACATCCATCAGAGCATACACCTTATTTCTGTATTATATTTTACCTGCACAAGATGGAGAAAATCCTGACCTAAATGGATAAGTAATTTCTAGCTAACAACTTGTTATGGCACTTATAATCTCAGGGTTTTCTTCAATTAAAATGATCCAGAAGTTTGAAGACTAGTAGGAATTTTTTGTTTCAAAGTAGAATCACTAATAATATTTAACAACTGTTCATATTACTTAGTAATTAAGGATTAGTACTTAATTTGGGGAAATTTGACAAGATTAGTAAACCATTTGAATCCTGAATTCCTTACTTCATAACCATAGGCAAGTAGCTTAATCTTAGTCTCAGTTTCCTCATGTGTAAAATGATTATGAAAAGAGCATCTATTTTATAGGTGTAAAGGTTCAGTAAGATAGTGTACATAAAGCACTTAACACAGTGTCTGGCATACTTAATGAGGGCTATTATTACTGAAGAGTTGAATGACCAAAAGTACTTTTCAAATGTCCCATGTACCATTTTAAGATGTTCATGTCCCATTTAAATTTATTTTCAGATATCTCAGCACCCTTCTTTTTCAGATATCCACTCAGTTTCAAAACAGTCTAAATTTGTTTTGCACAATGAATCCAAAATTTTTAAATGATGTTTCATTGCTGACCTTTTATCTGCAGATGTAAACCAAGTAACATTGCAACCCTGCAATGCCAAATGAAGATCATAGAGCACATTTTGAATCAGATAAGACCCAACCCAAAATTAAAATGAGCGATGAAACAATTTATAATGCTATATATTATCATGATGTAACATGCATTATTGTAATTGTACAGTTGACTATTATGCCATGCCAAACATGTGTACCAGAGAGCTTGCCTGGCTTTTAATGGCTGGGAGCACACAGGTAGTGTATGTAATACTAATACCAGCTAATGTTAATGACATGCTTACCCGGGGCTAGGCACTGCTTTAAGACCTTGACATGTATTAGCTCATTTAATCTTCACTTATTTGTCCTGTGTGATTATTATAGGAGTGTATATGAGCAGATGTGCATTTCAAAATATGACTAGTACACAGATAAACCCTATCTAATTAAAAAACACCCTTATAAGAAATTCAAATGTGCACATGCACACACACACATACACACACATACACACACATACATGTGTGTGCGTCCATGTGCTCGTGGAGTTAACCAAATAGCACAAATTAATGCATTGATGGTATCTAAAATTTGGTATCAAACTTAGGTATGTATGTATTGTACTTTATTACACTTCAAATTGCTTAAATATTTATCATAAAAATGAAATATGAATTAAATGCTTGCAGGCTCCCTGAAGCTTATTGGAGCTCTCCATGACAATTTGAAAACCAAAGCATTAAACCTTATTACTCATTTACACTGGAGTGTGAAAGGAGCCAAATCAGATCCTTTTCTGCACACAAAGGTGTAAAAAAGGGAGAAGTATGAGATTTTTAATATTCATTAATTTTTCAGAAAGACAGGAACATTATTAGGCACCTATTATGTTCCAGCTATGTCAATATATTATCTATAATCCCCATAACACCCTTGCCTAGTAGACACCATTATTCTGATGTTACAGGAGAGGAAACTGAGGACCTGAGATGTTAATTTGCTTACCTCGGGGTACACAACTGGAAAAATGGCAGGTAGGACCCAAACTCTGATCCATTCAATTCCAAGCCCTTCCTACCACCCCAGCCTGCCTCCCATGTAGCCTCCCCATTTTATAAACCAGGAAAATGAGAAAGAGCGAGCTAGAGTAACTGGTCCCTAGAAACAGCTAGTTGGTGGCCAGGCTCTTAGAAGAATGCAGGAGCAAGGATGTTTCCCTAGGTAAACTCCATCAGATGGCCCAGTGGAAGGGTGCCCTGTGCCTGCTGGGAGCCAGCAAAACCACTGCTTCACTTCTAGACTTGGCATCAGGTAACATAGCTTCAGTGCAGGGACTGGATGGATGAGACCAATTAGTCCTCTTCTATTATGTGCAAAACACTGCTTGGTGCAGTGGACGATGTGAAAAACAGACAAACGGTCCAGACAACAATGTCCCTGTCCTCATATCAGTATGGGAAAGAGGGCATCATCACGTGAAATACTAAATAGAATCCCTGGAGGGGACCTCAGTAATACTTTTTCCCCCTCGACCCCTACAATAATGTAAGTTTTAAATGACTGTATAAAACATGGCATAATACAATATGTGAAGATTGCCAGTTGTCATAACTAATATTTTCAGACCACTTATTTGTACCAGGACCTTTACTAAGTGCTTTGAATTATCTCATTTAAATCTCAATATAATCCTATGAGATACTCTTATTATGGACATTGTACACATGAGGAAATGGAGACCGTTTTGGGGAGGTTCCCTTTCTAGTTAGAGTCCACACCAGGCAGTCTGACGCAGAATCATGATGCTCCCAGCTAAAAAGTGGTTGGAGTTTGGCATGGAGTTGGTTTGGGAACGCATACAGGATCTCAGCACAGAAACTCAAGAAATACAGCATTCTGAAGAAGTTAGAGAATGTTTGTGATGAAGGTATGGCCTCTAATTGCCTCTCCCCACTCCCACATGGGCTTTTGTGAGAGAACCAGACACGAGCCAATGACATTTGCCATATCATTTTCTTCAGCTTTCCCAGCACTCCAAACCAAAGCAGAACTAAAATTCTCAATAGTGACAACGTCCAAAGGCAGTACACCACTTCCACTGCCACCACATTGGTGGAGTAGGCTGTAGTCAAGAAGAACATGAAAAGTCATTGTTTTCTTGAAAACTCTTTCAAGACAACCTGAGGAGAAAGCTCCCTTTAATGACAGAAACAGGGATGTGGTACACGCCATCACAGTCCTTGGGTAATGACTATGTGTCATAAATAAGATATGGCATTTCTGAATGACTTTAAAGCTATTTCCTTTTGTTCAACTAATTTAATTTACCAAATGCTCCTGGAGAAAGGGAGGGGGACCAAGATGCTGACTCTGCATTTCCTGGAAAATCAACATTTTCTTTGTAAACTGTCCTCAGAGAAATTCTGTCTGATTGTTGTCTGCTGGCTCCCTCAAACCCTACCTCTGTCAAAATTCTGCCCTGGCGGGTGTGAGAAAGAATAGATGCAGAACTTGAGTGAATACCCACATCTGTTTTGTTTTTGTTTTTGTTTTTAACATCTTTATTGGAGTATAATTGCTTTACAATGGTGTGTTAGTTTCTGCTTTATAACAAAGTGAATCAGTTATACATATACATATACATCTGTTTTTGGAAAAAAGGAACAGAAGCAGCACAGAAGGAAGTAAAAGAGATAATTGCTGGCTTGAACTACAATACATTTTACTTGTGGGCAGAGGGCCAGCTTACAGCAGGCGGAATATGCAGGCCCATCTTATTGGAATTCAGGGGTGGGCCTCCATTCTTGTCCGGAGACAGCTGTAAACCAGCAGCCCATAGCATCACAATCAGGCACCAGGTTTTGTCAAGGAATGCTGATATGTACAGAAGCAGCTTTGTCTGCTTCAGCTGCACCCCTGCCTAGTGAAATGACAGTCTTCTGATTCCAGATGACAAGAACTGGATAAAAACTTAAAACAAATGGCGACCTTTCAAAAGATTAATTTGTTTACCAACAAAATGTTCCCTCTTTGTCATCCAAGATGGGGGTGACCTTCACTTTCCCATATCTAGGCTGAAAGGATGCTAAGTCATCTGTTAACTCCATCTCAGCAATTATTCCCTTTTTTATTTTTAGTGACAAGAAGCGTTTATTAATTCACTCTGCTTCTCATTATGGTTTATAAATGCAACAAGCTCATTCTGAATTACTGCAGTGTAACATCAATTTGTTTAAATCTAATTCTGCTACTGTTGCCAAATTATGTTGTGACTGTAATTGTGGCCATATGCGTGGGCTTAAAACACAATCATGTTGTGAAATCGTCCTTCTTTCTCCCCTCTTGCTACTTACCCCCACCTCTTACTTCTGGTGCTTCTTCTAAGCATTTGACACTAACACAATTGCCTCACTTTCCATTACTTTATCACTTCAGAAATGAATGTGCTTTCAGTGAGAGAGATTACTATGTACACCCCAAGTGAAACAGTAAAGACTGAAACTATGATTTGTGAAGTATGGCTGCTACCCAACTAAGTTAGTGAAAAACGCTGCATAACATATGACTCATAAAATCTAGAAATCATAAAAGTATTAAATTCAACCTCATGAATAAATAAAAGATTCTAAGTTTACATTGCATTATATATTTATTTATTTGGAAAGTGGGGCCGAAGAACTGGTATAATTCTGCAGCAACTCATATGTTGCCAAAAAGAAAAATGTTTTTATGATTCTTTTCTAGGTCATAACAGTTATAATCAGAGTTATTTGTGCAGCAATTCAGAGCAATGTTTTGTTTGGCTTTTTTATTATGCATTCATAATCGTTCTTTTAAAATTCATGGTAACAGATACATGTTTCAAGCCTTTTAAGAAACCCTTCTTATTTAAAAAAAATAAATCAAAGTCAAATTTTCTGTAGCTCTTTTAACGTGTTGCATTAGAAAGTCTAACTGGAACTAAATGTCAGTGAGTAAGTATGAAGGTGTCAGAGATTTCTTCTTGTCTATCCAAACCTATAAGGCTCTACTCAAGAACATGTTAGAGGGTTTTTGTTTTTGTTTCTAATTTGGCAGATTTAAGATATTGAAAAAATCAGTGACTTTAACTTTTAATACTTTTTTTTGTAAATTGCTTTTACACAAAAGAATTACAGGATATACAATTCTGAAGGCAGTTTTGTGGTGTGTGTGTGTGTGTGTGTGTGTGTGTGTGTGTGTAGAATCTGTGTTTTCAATGCACTAAAATCTTTGCATAGGCCCATATTGTCAGAAAGGATACACCTATTCATAAAATGGAGAAAATATCAGTTTCTGAGAACTAGTAATGTAAATTAGCAACAAATTCAAATTTTCTCTGTCAAAAATGTCTAAGGTTATTTACAGGCTTTTGACAAGCTGTTCAAGTTTCATAAGAAGTAAGGAAACACATGGCCCTCAGCAGCCAAATAATAATCCCCTTTGAGTGTTTAGAGTAGTTATAAAAAGCAATAAGCCCTGATGCTGCTTTTCTAATTAACTATACATCACAACACTAGACACATTGCTTCAGTTTGGGCAAGTGCTTTCAAAAACATTTTTATAAGTGGTAAATCACAACTGTATTTATTCCCAAATACTCCACATGATTGTTTAAAGCCAAACACTGGAATATTTCTTTCACAGGATTTTTTGCACAATGCTTGTTTTACAAATCTAAAATGAAAACATGTTTTTCACTTAGTACCATCATATATACATATATCAACATAAAATGATAGGGTCAACTATTTTGATTGAAATGCCAATAGTTTGGGCAAGATGTACATAATGTACATACATTTTAAAGTGCTCTGGTATAGATTTTTATGGAGTCAAGTTTCATGGGGAAAAACGGATCTTAAATACAATAAATGAGTATACATTATCTATGTCATACAAGGCCAAGTGCTTTCCCAAATCCTCTGTGTTCAAAGGACAGGGGTACAATATCCAAGGAATTCATCCTATTTGGGAATTTGAAAAAATATATAATAAATAACTAAGATTCTGCTCCAAATTTCAGATGTAATTTTGAATTCCCTATTTATGTCAGAATCTTTACTCAGATTCATTAAAGCAAAGCTTAATCCCCCTAGACCTAGAGGTATGCCTTTTTAAACTTCAATACTCATCAGAAAAAGTTTGCATGAAATGCTGCAGTTGCCTTGGGCTACAAAGCCTCAGCGCTCCACCAGCTAAGCCAATATTAATTCTAGATTGAAGGGGAAAACCAACAACAACAAAAGAGAAATCTGCTTCTGTCTGTACGGCCAGAGAAATAATATTTTTATTTCAAGGGCTTTGGGCTCACGGGAAGCAGATAAAAACCCTTTCACATTATTCACAGTGACATTTTAAATAAAGTTTCAGCAGG
>NW_006773157.1:1907754-1957734 GCF_000442215.2 Lipotes vexillifer | reverse complement strand
GCAGGAATAAAAATATCTAACTTTCTGGTTATTTCTTAGGCTATAAAGTGCTCTTAAACCAACCCTGTTAAAATAACATAAAGCACATATAAAGAAACTAAAAATATATTTCAGGGTTACATGAATGAAGTAGGCAGTTGAAAATGTCTACATAGGAAATTTGGAAGATTAATTCAACAGACTGTTATGCTGGTTAGAAACGGTTTTGCAATTTAATTCTAAAATTAATCTTGTTTTTAGTTTTGATTTCACTGAAGGATGCATTTAAGAGCTTTTGAAAGAAGCCAAAGGTTAAAAAATGTATTTAAAAATGTATAAATATCACTTTAGTAATTGTTTTCAATATTAGAAATCATCTCAAATAAAATAATTTTCCAAATAAAATGAAGCACTACTCTTGATTCTCCTAAGAAAACCCTGCAACACAGAAGGAGTACAATCCTTGCTTTGGGACACTCAGCAGCAAGTCAATGGCAAAAATAGGCACAGACTCTGAGATCCCTTAATGTCAGTCTCCGTGTCATTATTTTTCCTTCTCATGATTTTGCTGACATAAAGGATTAATCCCTACTTTCTTCAGATTTAGAATAATGTTCTCAAAATTTTGCATATTGTATAAGCATACACCATTGAAGCTCATGCTTTGCTGTTTTCTTTTGCTTTTTCTAGAAGCCTGTACAAGAAATAAAATATTTAACATCTCTGTATTCTTTTTGTTGTTAAATTACTTTCTCTTGTTAAAATTATGGTACTAGCTTATTTAAGGATATCAGATAAAACAGAAAAATTTGAATGAGCTATAAATAGACGTCTTAGAAAGAGGTTTACATTTTCTTCATCATTTCTAATTACAAACAGAATGAAAGCCACTCCATTTCATCTCCAAAAAATTCTAAGGACAATAGGATCCAAATTTTCACTTAAAATCTACACTGTATCTTACACTACTAATAAATGACTTTTAACTCTAAAAAAAAAAGAGCTCATTAAAACAACTCATTACTTACACATGCTTTTCTCTGATTAATATATGGCAAACTGATTCCATAGGTCGCATTTACAGCAGCTCTGTGGTGGATGTTTTCAGGATCCTGCATGATTTTTATATTCAACCCTGTCTTTCTCTGAAACAAAGAAACAATGAAACTTTCATGCCAGAAGAACAAAACTGCCTACTAACATTTTATATCCTCAAAGGAGTCTAAAGTTCTTTGAGAATAATTATTTTAATGTAATTCTCACTGGAAAAAAAAGTATATCTTTGGGTCTTTTATTTAGGTGACTAATTAGTCTTTTATTCACAGAAAAGGAATTTTCTGCAGATTTTCCTCTGTGTATCCTGTTACTCATAAAAATCCATCTGCAGACGCCATTCATTTTCTCAAAAATACTGCTAGAAGCCAACCAAGGTGGACAAAGGATAGAATACCTGGTTTCGATTTATTTTTAGCTTTCCAGGTCAAGAATTTTTCCAATGAAGTCTATACTACGACTATGCAGGTAGAGGGCTCCCTTGGTCTGTTAAAGTGTCCCCTTTCCTTGAGGGACATTTACAGGTAAATCTCAGTTTGAACTTGGTAAATTTACCACAACAAACTTATCCACTCCTTCGCAGAGCTTTTGCTATCTATAGGAAAAATATGTGCTCTCATTAGAAAAAAGAAACACGCATCTCATTTGAACCACGTGTTCCTCATTTAAAATAATTGAAATGAGTTACTACTGAGATGCTTAAATATGAACCACCAGAATAGGCAGCACAGTGGTAGGGGGGAAGGGGCACTGGATAGGTGATCAGAGACCTAGGCTCCAGTCTTACTCTACCCTGGACTGCCTGCGTGTGACCTCGGGTAAGTTACTTCCCCTCTTTGGAAGCCAGTTTCTTTATTTGCAAAATGCGACCTTAGACTTGACTGTCTCTTGAAGGACTATCAACCCCCCAATCTCCCCCTCCCATGTTTTGCTTTCTATTATTTGATGCTAAAAGGTAAATCGACACTTAAGGAATATGGTAGTACCAACAGTTTCTGAAGTCTTTTGTGACTTTTAAATTTAGTGGGTTTTAGCATATTCACAATGTTATACAAACATCACCCCTTCCTCAAATTCAGAACGTTTTCATTACCCAAAAAGAAACCTCATACCCATTAACAAACAGTGCTCATCTCCTTTACCCAGAGCCTGGCAACTGCTAATCGACTTTCTTTCTCTTGGATGTGCCCATTCTGGATATTTCTTATAAGTGAAATCATACAATATGTGGTCTTTGTGACTTTTTTAAAAGGAGGTGTGAGCAATTAAAAACACTGATTTCCTTTCAATGGAGTGTCTTAGTTCTGAGGGCGATCTGATGCAATTGTTAAAACGGTTATAGGAACCAGACAGATTAGCTCATACTGTAGTAATTTCTTTGATCTTAAGCATTCATACATGGCCTGTGCCTGAGGTCAAAGCGAAGGGGAAGACTACAAAAACACCTATGGAATGCATGCCGTCTACATAAGTTATTTCTTAACACAGTCTCCAAACCTTTTGTTTTTTTTTTTTGCGGTACGCGGGCCTCTCACTGTTGTGGCCTCTCCCGTTGCGGAGCACAGGCTCCGGACGCGCAGGCTCAGCGGCCATGGCTCAGGGGCCCAGCAGCTCCGCGGCGTGTGGGATCCTCCCGGACCAGGGCAGGAACCCATGTCCTCTGCATCGGCAGGTGGACTCTCAACCACTGCGCCACCAGGGAAGCCCCAAACCTTCTTTTTATTTTTTTAATAGTTTTTAGACCAAATCTCCAAATAACTGCACTCAATTGTGCACATGATTTAACCCATGCAGGGACACAGGTTACAAATAAGGCATAGCTCTTCCCTCTCCTTAAAGTCTGTGTGGTGACAAAAGTAATGTAGTGCCTAATTATAAATGGCTTTCCTTCTGTGGGTAACCCACACTTAAGCACTACTCCAGGGTTTTTGCATGGAAGCTGAGTGCCTCTTTTATTGAAATTAATACCTGAACATAATTTTTTCCTTCTTAATTAAACTTTCAGAATAATTTCCATTCTACCAAGGACTGGGAAATTGCTAATCTGTATTCTATTGGCTGGATGTGGTTTCTGTAATTCGGGTGTTTTTTAAATGTGTATTCTGTATACAACTGATGGCAATAACTTCATCTATCATGTCTAAGCTTTGTTAGAACTTTTAAATTCTGGGATCATTGGCTCAGTGGACCATAGCCATTTTCTTAGTTTTCTTATGCTCCATCAACTTTATGTGGCTTTGGGACTGGTATAGAAAGGAAATGATCAAATACAGAATCATTGTTAAAACTGGCATTAAAAACTAGTTGTTTCCTTCCATTTTTACATTTCTGTGGCAGTGAACACAGATATTTCTGGAAAGAAATCAAAATGTAAATAGAAATCCAACAGAAATGATAGGTTGTAATAGCAATTCTTTATTAGTCAGCTTCTAAAGCAATGGAAAAATCCTTTAAAATTATTAATATTCTAATATTTTCTCTTTTGACTCCAAAGCATGTGTATACCAAAATAATATGTAGCACATATGATTTAATTCCCCTTTTAAAAAAATTAAGAGTTTACATTTAAATAATATAAAAATATCAAATGGTCTCACTGAAAATCACTGTCATATACATTCATAACCTAAATTTATCTTACAAACCATCTATAGAGATGTATAGGGAAATATTTATGAGCATAAGCTACATTGTCAGACCCAGTAATAAGATTTTTCAAGAAAAATAATTATAGATTTTAAAAAACAAAAACAAAATTAATCATTCCATTAAGCATAAAAGCAATGCTCTGGAAGATGATCATTTTTTACCAACAGTAAGATAAATATCAAATAATTTCAGAAAATTTTCTTAAATTGTTCAAGAAAAGACAGCAATTTATTTAATCTACCTTGAGTGACTAAACAATCTAAACTTTGTGTCCTCTCCTTTTGATAGTAATTACAAGCAGATATATCAAATGTGACTCTCATTTAGACTTTGGTTTGTAAGAAGAAAAGTTATTATCAGAGCCAATTACTGTTTTACCTACATGGCTGCACAGAAGCAGGGAGCTCAATTTTCGTCTCATCAGTGATTTTGTGGTATTTATTTTATTACTATGCCCACAAAGTGATATAAGAAGGAAATAGCTTGTGCTATTAAAACTAAGGCTTGAACATAAGAGGCTAAGGTTTCTTTTAGAAGAAGTTCTGAATTAAAAACACTAGGCAGCGTGTAATGCCAGCTCCCCAGACATGGGCAGACCATAAAATGACATACATCTGAGCACACAGAGTAATCAAAATTGAAATGCTTCACAAACAAAGTTGAGACAAGCTATTTACTAAGTTACAGTATTATCAGCATAACATTATTCTCAACAGTGTTTGCTACAAGTAATGCCTTCTTTTTTTAAATTCAATTTTATTAATTTTTAATTGTTTTTAATTAAAAAATTTTTTTGGCTGTGTTGGGTCTTCGTTGCTGCACGCGGGCTTTCTCTAGTTGCAGCAAGTGGGAGCTACTCTTTGTTGTGGTGTGCAGGCTTCTCATTATGGTGGCTTCTCTTGTGGCAGAGCATGGGCTCTAGGCACACGGGCTTCAGTAGTTGTGGCGCGCAGGCTCAGTAGTTGTGGCTTGCGGTCTCTAGAGCACAGGCTCAGTAGTTGTGGCGCACGGGCCCAATTGCTCCGCGGCATGTGGGATCTTGCCGGACCAGGGATCGAACCCGTGTCCCCCGCACTGGCAGGTGGATTCTTAACCACTGCACCTCTAGGGAAGTCCCACTACAAGTAATGCCTTCTAAAGTGTATGTTGGTTAATATCATATTCCCACTGGTTAAAGATATCTGTTTAATCTCAAAACCAAAATAAAGAAAAAGAATTCAGTCACCTTTAATGCTCTGATTCTTTCAACCATTATTATATTTATTTGAAAGAACAGTAGATACCAAGTCCTAGTTCAAGGTATATGATCTAGATTTTTCATTTGTTAAAACTGGGTAGTAATACCTACCTACATGGGGTTGTTTGTGAGGTTTAATTGACTAATGTGTGTTAAGTATCTCAAATGATAAAGTACTACTCAGGATCCTTCAGGCCCCCAAATAATAATGCAATGCATTGAAACACTTCAAATATATAAAAATCTATAGTTCTTAATAATATTTCCCCCTTCCCCAAAAAAACCCTAATTGATAAATTAATCTGAAAGTAGATAGATCAAAGAAAGGATCATACATTTATCCCGCTTTTCCTGAAAATCTGTTTTTCAGATTCACCAGAGAGTTGCTAAGGGAAAGCTCTTCAGAGAAGCTAATAAATGCGGAAGGAATGATAGAATTATAAAATTACCAATAAATAAATAAATAAAATTATGGCTTTGTAATCCCTAATGAAATAATTAGTTAGGTAAATATCAATTTTTGCTAATATCATTAGGTGAAAGGTTGTGGGGAATTTTATTATTTTAATTAATTAATTAATTAGTTTAGTTTTGGCTACACTGGGTCTTTGCTGCTGTGCACGGGCTTTCTCTAGTTGCAGCGAGTAGGGGCCACTCTTTGTTGCGGTGTGCGGGCTTCTTATTGTGGTGGCCTGTCCTGTTGTGGAGCATCGGGCTCTAGGCACATGGGCCTCAGCAGTTGTGACACACGGGCTCAGTAGTTGTGGCTTGTGGGCTCCAGAGCACAGGCTTAGTAGTTGTGGCGCATGGGACCAGTTGCTCCACAGCATGTGGAATCTTCCCAGACCAGGGCTTGAACCTGCGTCCCCTGCACTGGCAGGTGGATTCTTAACCACAGCGCCACCAGGGAAGCCTGGTTGTGGGGAACTTATATAGGATAGATCAAACTGGAAATAGTCAGACTCACTGATCAATCTTAATAACATCATTAAAAGAGAGAAAAGAAATTGCCTCCTGATATGCTATAAAAGGAAATACACCGCACCACCTGCCAAGTATTCCCACCAAAAAGATGTCACCTGAATCTGATCGAGCTTCTAGATAAAACTACTAGTTTACAAGAAATACTAGGGAGAGAGGAATGTGTAAAATGACACCATGAGATTTGCAAGCAGCCAATCCAGACTAAGGGTGTGGAGAACCTGTATGACAAATGACCTGGTTTCTTTAATAAGGGACATGAAAAAAAATGGGAGTACAGTTGATTTACAAGGTTGTGTGTAAGTGACATTTTTTTAAATGAGGGAAACTGCTATAGATAAAATGAGATACAAATGTAACGTGTGATGTTGTACAACATGGGACTATAACCTTTAAAAATTGAGAATCACTATAGTACACCTGTAACTTATATTGTACATCAACTATTCAAGTTAAAAAATAAACAGCAACAAAAAACCACAAGTGCAATGTGTGGACATTGCTTACATCCTGATTCAAACAAGAGAAGAACAGTTCTAAAACAATTGGGGAAAACTGAACATGGACTGAGAATTATACAGTATTAATGCATTGTTAAATTTGTTAGATGTGATAATAGTTCTGTTTTTTTTAAGTCGTTATCTGAGGTGTTTAAAGGTAAAATGACATGATGTCTGGGATTTGCTTTAAAAGACTTCACCGAGAAAAGTGGAGGGAATAGATGAAATAAGAATGGTAAAATTAAGGCAACTGTTAAAGTTGGGTGATGGTTACATGGATTTCATTTTGTTTTTGTGTCCATTCAAAGGTAAATTTTCGTAATAACAAGTTATATTTAAAATTAAAGTGTAGTTAAAATTTAATTATTCATTAATTTATTATTTGAATTCTAACATTCTATGCTTTATGATATTCCCTCTTACCTCCCTGCTAGGCTAGGGCATCAACAATTACAGCATCACTTAACCCCAAGCTGCTTCTAAAAAGCCCAGCTGCCTCAGATTCACAAAACCTTAAGACTTTAGTTCCATTCCGATGTGCCTGTCCTATGTTCTGATTCTTGTAGTTGAATTGTAGAACAAGAGGAAGGTTGGGGGAGAGAGCTAACATTTATTCAGCCTCTATTTTGTGCTTGGCACCATAATATGTGGGGCTTGTCATAATCCAAGTGCTGTCCTATAGCCCTTAAAATGGGAAGAGGGAACATATGATATTATCGCTACTTTACTAATGAGGACAAACGGCTAAGGGACTTCTCAAGGTCACATAATCCAAGTGGAGAGACAGGATTGTATTGATGTCTCTGACTTTAGAAGCCTCTTTCCATCATAACATGCTGCCCCATTACAACGAAATGTTTGTTGATACACTCTTGATTTAACTTCCTATATATCAGGATCTATCTATCCTTTACTTCCTCTCTAATCCCCACAGGCACTGCTTTGATCTGTGCCCTCATTGATTATTGCACGGACCTCTGTAATGGCCCCTACAATGGGTCTCCTTACCTTCAGTCCATCCTCTGCATGACCTTCAGAATAACTGAACTTCTGATCACTAATTGAAATACGTATCTCACCTCCAGTTAAAGAAAAAAAACAACCCATAAATCCAGACATAGAAAAATTAATTTTGGTAATGAGAAGGATAACGGTAATGAGAATAAGACTGTTTGCTGTATGTGACTGAAAATTGGAAGAATATTACTTCAGTAAGACAGAATTTATTGTTCTCATGTATATGAAGTCCAGAGATAGGTTGGTCAGGGTTGGTTTGGAAATCCAGGAAGTTAGTAGGGACCAGGCTCCTTCCAGCTTAATATTCTGCTATCCCTAATGTATGGGCCTCTTCCTCTTGGTCTAAGATGGCTGCTAGAGTTCCAGCCAACACAGCCCCATTCCAGGCAGCAGAATAGAGAAAGGGGAAGAAAAAGATCAAAGAGCACAAGTCAGCTATCTTTTAAGGCAGTTTCCAGAAAACTTCCCACAGTACCCACCCCTAACATTTCATTAGCCAGTACTACTTTGTCATATAGCTATGTCCAACTGCATGGGATGCTGGGAAATGTAGTCTTTATGTTGGGCACCCATATATCTAGCTAAAAATCAGCTGCTCAGGAAAGCCATTGAGGCCCAGTCCCTTTCCCCCTTTCTGTCCTAACCATCCTCAGAGTATTGCCCTTTGTCCCTATGCTTGTCACCTTGTGGTTGCAAGATGCTTGCTGCAACTCCAGTTGTCATGTCTGTGTTCAGGGGAGAAAGAGGAAAGGGGAGAAGGGACATGCCAGTTGTTACTATATCCTTTCATCTGGAAAGTAAAATTTCCCCTAGAACCAACCCCAGGAGACTGCTGCTCAGTACTCACTGGACAGAATTGGGACACATGGTCATACTTAGCTGCAAGGAAGGCTCAGAAATTATCTGCCTGGCATGATGCCATCCTGAACAAAATCACAGTTTATAGTAATGCAGATGAGGGAATGGATACTGGGTAGGGAACTAAAAATTTCTGCCACAATCATGCAGTCTACCCTAGCTAAGGAAGCAAGTACAATAAGATAAAAGTGATAAATAGTGAAATAATGAGAGGTCAGTGGATTGAAGGTGCTTACTGAAGTGAAGAATTGTTGGAAGAACGTACTATGTGAGCTGGCACACTAGGACATAGAGGTCAGAGATTGCTGTGGTTGAAACAGATTTTAGAGATGATGTACTTAATGGTTACAACAAAGCCCAGGCATTTGGCATATCCCCCTGGCCCTACCAGAGTACTTTTGCCAAACCTCTAATATTGCACTCACCACTCTGTCTGTAGAATGCCTGTCTACAGACTGTGAGCACCTACAGCACTGAAATTTGCATTCCAGCACCTAGCACATAGTAGCTTTAAAATCAAAATATTTGAAGAAATGAAACAGCACACCAGTGAGGAAAGACATTTTTTAGTTTTACTATGTTTGTGTCATTCTTACAATATGCCATGGAGACACTGTCATCAGCTTATAGCAGTAGTGTGTGCCAAAGGTGACATTCTGTCCTGTTTTTATGGCACACGGGCCAATTGCTAATTCCGTGACCTCCCTTCTTTTGCTACAAGCTACTCTCATGTGTTTGTGGCCAGGGAATGAGGGCTCCCTGAATGCCCAGAAGTTAGCATTCCCTGGTAAGCCAGGGAGAGAGGCAGGAGAAATTTGGGATGCCATCTTTGAAATGTTATTGAACCATGGAATACCATATAATAAATTTTGAGTGTGCTTTGCAGTTGTAGTAAATAGCTTATGTTTCTGGAGAAGATGCTGTAAGTCATAAATATGTAGCTAATTGACTCTTCTCGTAGAAACAATGTTATTAGAAGGTATAGTCCTAAGGGCCTATTTTTTTTAAACATCTTTATTGGAGTATAATTGCTTTACAGTGGTGTGTTAGTTTCTGCTGTATATCAAAGTGAACCAGCTATGCATCTACATATATCCCCATATCTCCTCCCTCTTGTGTCTCCCTCCCACCCTCCCTATCCCACCCCTCTAGGTGGTCACAAAGCACCGAGCTGATCTCCCTCTGTCCTCAAGTCCATTCTCTACGTCTGAATCTTTATTCCTGTCCTGCTAAGGGCCTATTTTTGATGCCCATTTTTTATAGAAATAACCCCAAATACCATGTTTAATCACCTATTCCACTAGCCATAAGTTATACTGTAAAGTATAAACCTCTTTATATATATAAACTAATTGAATGGTAACCAACTACAGTAAAACAGCATTGCATATGATAGAGTATAATAGTGTATCATAAATAATTCTAATGTGGCTTCACAATTGCCATATTAGTATCACTGCAACAAATCAGAAATGGAAAAGGTCACTTTTATCAGGAGCATTGCATTGAGAAGTTTCTTTGGGGAACTTTAGAGGGACATATCTGAGGATAATTCTGGGGATGGTTAGGAACTTTTGTGGAAAAAATCAGGAATTTATTCAGCTGCTTTCTTTTTTTCCCCCCAGTTGTAAATTTCCCTGTGGCAAACACAGGGAGGGAGCTCGAGGTTTCGTATTTTTAACAGTGGTGAGGAAAAGCCAGGACTCCGAAGTTAAGCAGAGCTGAGTTTGAATCCCAGTTCTCCTATTTCTTAGTTTTAAGTTACTATCATCTCTCATCCTCGATATGCTCGTCTGTCAGATGGGGATAACAATAATTCCTTCCTTCAGAAATGTTGTGAGGATGAGATATGATTTCATCATCATGGCTAACACAGGCTCCTGAATGGTCTTCCTGCTTCCACCCTTGCCTTTCTACATCATATTCTCCGCCTGGCAGCCAGAGTGACTCTTGTCAATTGCAAATCATATCGGATTGGTCCCCTGGTGAAAAGCCTCCCATCTCACTCAGATCTCCGCAGTCCTTACAATGGTCTGCAAGATCTGGTCCCTATCCCTGTTCCCACTTCTCTCCCCCTTGCACATTCCTCTCTAGCTTCCCTGCTGTTCACACTCCTAATTCAGGGTCTTTTCAGGTTCTGTCTTCTCTTCCTGGAACGCTCTTTCCCCAATTATTTGCCAAATGACTTGCTTCCCCATATCCGTCAGATTTCTGTTCAAGTGTCACCTTCCAAGTGAGATCATCCCAACACTCCCTATGTTCCTAACCTATCTTTTCTCTCATCAACTAACATACTATATGTTTACTTTTCAAACTGTTTTCTGTTTTCCTAATGACTACCTTACCCCAACTAGAATGTAAGCCCCATGAGAGTAGAGAAATTTGGCAGATGCCTAAAATACTGCCTGGTACATATCAGGTACATACTTGAGGTTGACCAGTATTCATCAACAAATAAGAAGAATGAACACTTACATAGCACTCACCATGCATGGGGCACTGTTATAAACATGCACGTATGTTAACTCATTTATCCTTACAACAGGGTGTCATAGAGCCCATTTTGCAGATGAGGAACTGAGGCACAGAGAGGTTAAATGACTTGCCAAGGTACAGATAGTAAGTGGTAGAGAACCGGGATGTGAACTCATACTTCTGACCATCATGTTGCCATCTATTGAGAGCCTCCTCCAGGCTGGGCACTGTCTAGGTACTGGTTACAGTAATGAACTAAACAGAGTCTCTCTGCTTTAGATTAATAGAGACTTAAGAAATAAAATAAGCAAACATAATGTATAAATCTTAGCAGATCCAAGTTTGGATAAAAGACCAGTAAAAGCCATTTGGAGGATAATGAGGGAAATCTGAATATGACATGAGTGTTTATTACATCCAGGAAGTATTGTTATAATGGTGATGTTATAATGGTGTGATAATGGTATTGTGGCTAAGAAGGAATGTGTTCCTTTTTAAAGACACATGTTAAAGCATTAAGGGGTGAAATGTCTATATGTCTGTATTTTAAAACATTTCAATAAAAAATAGATGAAGCAAAACTGGTAAAGATTAACAACTGTTAAATCTAGGTGAAGGAGAAATAGTTATTCATACACTATTTTTGGCTTATTTGAATATTTTCATACTAAGAAGGTTTTAAGAAACCACAGAAAGGGAAAAATTGTTTTTAAAAGTTTCTGCTCTCATGGAGCTTATATTCTAATGAGAAGACAGAGATCACAGTGCTTGTTGGTTACTTGTAGGCATTCTCTTCTCCCCACTTTATTCTGTAAAATCCACCCGCTATTTCACCAGCAGATTTTTCCCATCCAATATTAAGTGAGATATAACTCACAGTGAAAATCTGTAAAGCAACCCTTACTTGCCCTGACATTTTCTGTCTTTTATCTCTCATCACATTATTCCTCATAATGGCAAAAATCCTCAAAACTTTAGTTTTTATCAAATTTTGAAAATCACTTTCTCAGTGAGATCCATATTCACAAAATTAAAGATTCTTCCCATCTTAGACACAGATCTTGCACATTGCTGTATTGTATTAGATCACAATATATATTTTTATATTTGTTTTGATGGATAAAGCATCCATTTTATGGAATTCATTTGGAAAATAACTCTCAAGCAATGAGATGTGTTTTTTTTCCCCTGCTCCACAAACATACAAATTGTATCATGCTTCTAAGCAGGTCCCTGCATTTAAACAGTTTAGGAACTTCTATTTGAAATTGGCTTCAGACTTAGCTTGCCGAACACAACAAGAAAATCAAACACTCTCTTGGCCTGTAAGGTTTTTCTCCTCTTCCTCCCTCCTTCTTATCTATTTCGTTTGTTATTTCAAACCCTCTCCTTGACTGTTATGAGTACATGTGCGCCTATAGTCCAAGGTGCCTAATAGAAGGGTTGGGCTGGTGTTGATTTGAAGCCTTAGCTCTAGTCTTTTCTTTATATTATAAAGAGAAGCCATCAGAATATGGCTTTTTCAAATGTAAAAGAAATTGATAAACAATTCTTTATTGTGATTCTTAATTACAACTGAGAAACTCCAGATGATTTGTCATTTTAGTTTTTTGGTGTGAAATGGAATTCCAAAACACAGTTTCTTTACTTTGGAGAAAGAGCTTAAAGGAGCAACTGGGGTTTACCTACTTTAAAAGGTTGGCAGTGGGCAATTAAAGGTGGTAATATCCCAGCTGGATTTCACAGCTACTCAATAATACAAGCTTTGAAGTTGGTGTAGTAGGCTTATAGAACAGCTGGCAAAACAGCACTGTTTGTCATTGACTTTACAGCGCAAAATTAGGGCTATCTTTGTGTCAGCAGTTATGCATTTTTAAGCTGATGTCACTGATATTAGATATAAAACAACAATAGGGATCCAGGCCCTGAAGGTAAAGTCAGGGTGGGAAACAGTCCATGCCCCTTTCTAAATGAAGCTCACCCCTGCTCGCAGTATTTAAAAGAACACGGGGCACATAAGATCCCTTATCTTTATAATCATTTGCCAGGATTCAGAACTCTTTTGGGAAAATAAATTTCTGGCCATAGGTTTTTTTTTTTTTTTTTTCCTGGAATAATAATAGCAACTATGTGTTCTAAAATAGTCCTAATTTCATATATTTTATTTCATTGTCTTTACAACCTGGAGATCTCTAATCTTCCGCTTATGGACTAACTCTGGCCCTCCTGAGATTCTTGGCAAAGTAAACATTTAATGAAAGCAGAGGCTTAATAGTAAGGAAGATGAGAAGTTTAAGCTCCCTTTATAACAGCACTCTGTTTTTGTTTTTGTTTTTCATGAGAGCCTTTATTATTACCTGGTATTTTCTTATTGATGGTCTATCTCCACTCCCCTAGAATGTAAGCTCTGTGAGAGTGGGGGGACCTGGTCTGAATTGTTCATCCCGGGGTGCCTCTAACAGTCCTTGGCACACAGGAAGTACTCCACAGATAGTGGCTGAAGGAACCCAATGTGACAAGTACAGTGACAAAGGTAGGAGTGGGCTGCTTTGAGAGTGCAGAGGATCCTGGATTAATATTTTATATGGGGATGAGCACACCATTCGAAGTCACTGTGGCGGTTTCATTTATTCATTCAACAAACATTTGTTGAGAGTAACCTGGCATGACTTTGCAATGGACAAACTGACATGGATCCTGCCCTCATTAAGCTTATAATCTAGTGGGAAGTCGGGCATTTTTTTAAAAATCATATAACAATATCTAGTTACAAATTTTGGCAAATGGAGTAAAGGAAAATATAAGGTATTCTCATCATAAGCATCTTTGCTGTACACATCTTTGCTGTAAGCATTTTTGCTGCAAACATCCTTGCTGCATAACTAATTGGCCATAAGGCAATTCTGCCATGAAAGATAAAATAACTGGTTGACGGTTTTTGATTTGACAGTTTCCACTGGTTGAAATGCATTAGTCATTATTGATGGCTTTATCAAGCTGATCGATGATGATTTGCCCCAAGAGCTGGTTTCTTATTTTGAAGCACACTACCTGGAAAGAGAAAGAGACTGAAGGCCTTGAAGGTGCAGAGTTGAAGCCAGGTTTCGCATAGAACTTTGGAACATCTATCAGCGGACATGTAACAAATATGCCAAGAATAGAACACAGCTTAGCAGCTTTCACAGGGCAACGCAAAGCTCAGGTACAAACACGCACCCTAGTATTTGGAAACTGATACCTCTCTTAATGACGGATGAAATGTCAGTGAAAAAGAAAAAGCACAATGCCAAACAAGGAGACGAGTCAACAAACAAACAAAAATATGTATACAATACTATGAATGAAAGACTTGAAAGACAAGTGCTTAGGTAAAACCCACAAAATAAAATTGGTCATTTGTACCGTAGTGCCATGATCTACCCACATTTTAAATGTATTCAAATATTTTGTATTTTGCAAAAAAGTCATTTAAATTTTGTTATTAATTTCTCATGCTTCTTTATGTCCTTGTTAATGTCCCTCTTTTGTTTTTTGTTATTTTATCTCTTATAGCAAAATTGCCTTATGGCCAATTAGTTATGTGGCAAAAATGCTTGTGGTGGAAATGCTTGCAACAAAGATGTCCACAGCAAAGATGCTTCCTACCAAAGTACCTAGAACTAATACAAACAATTGTAAAAAGGGTACCATGCGATGGTGGCACAACTCTGTGAATATACTAAAAACCTCTTAAAAGGGTGAATTTTATGGTACATAAATTGTATCTCAATAAAGCTATTACTTGAAAAAGGGTATCACGGTGGTTAAGAGCACAGCCCTGGATCCCTACATTTCTGGGTTCATGATGCTGGCTCTGACACCAGCTGTGTTCTCTTGGGCAACTTATTTAACATTTCTGCATCTTGGCTTCTTCATCAATAAAATGAAGATAATAATAACATCTCCTTCTAGGATTATTCTGAAGGTTAAACAAGTTAATGTTCCCAAAGCACTGAAAATAGCATCTGGTACCCAGAAGAGGTGAACTGTTACCACTTTGGGGGAGTCGGCGAGGAAACAGGAATCAAATTGAAAGAATAACCAAAAGCCAGAAACCTCTTGGGCTCTATTCCTTGCCACCTGGAAACTTAACTTCAAAGAAAGCTCTTTTGTCATAGAAATTGACCATGCTGTGAACATATCTGAAACAACAATGGCATGTTTTCTCATTTAGAACACAATTTCCCACCTTTGCTCTTGGAAAAAAAAAATTCTTTTCTAACAGCTTTTTGGAGATACAATTCATAAACTTTAATTTCGCCCTTTCAAAGTGTATAATTCAATGGTGTTTAGTAGATTCACAGAGTTGTGCAGCCATCACCACTATTTAATTCCAGAACATTTCATCCTCCCCCAAAGACACTTGACAAGCATTAGACGTCATTCCCCACTCTCCCCCGCCTCCTCCTTCCAGCCTCTGGCAACCACCAAACCACTTTCTGTCTCTATGGATTCCTCTCTTCCTACCTTTACTCTTGGAAAGGCATGTGGAAGTGAACTGTGCTGTCTTGGGGGTTGCCAAAGTTTCCCCTCAGATTCCAGAGGGAAAATAAATGATTTCTGATCAATTACAGCTGGAAGCAACCTAAGTTTAAAAAAAAAATTAAAGTCAAATTTGCTATCATAAAAGCTTCACAAATTGTAACTTAAAAACAATGCTTCCTAGTTAAATTACATTTTATGGGAAATATTCTATTGGTAATGACAATAAATTTGACCAACTTTAGCATTTTTACCACTATAAAACTGCAGTTGTTTATTAAGCATAAGAACTTCCTAGCCTGATAATGACCATTATAGCATGAATAAAAAGCTCTATCTCTGGCTGAGTTTATATGATGCACAGTTGACAGAATTACTACTCTATAAAATATTTCTCAATTAAAAAAATACAATATGCTGTATTTTGTTAAATAAAATTAAGTCACAATATAGCCAACGTTAAATATATTCAAAATGCTGATCCCTAAGCAGTTCATCCTTATATTTTTCATTTACTTTTTTTAGTTTTTTTTTTTTTCATAAATTTATTTATTTTTGGCTGCATTGGGTCTTCGATGCTGCGTGAGGGCTTTCTCTAGTTGGGGCGAGTGGGGGCTACTCTTCCTTGCGGTGTGTGGGCTTCTCATTGCGGTGGCTTCTCTTGTTGCAGAGCACAGACTCTAGGCAGGCGGGCTTCAGTAGTTGTGACACGCAGCCTCCGTAGTTGTGGCTCCTGGGCTCTAGAGCGCAGTCTCAGTAGTTGTGGTGCACGGGCTTAGTTGCTCCGTGGCATGTGAGATCTTCCCGGACCAGGGCTCGAACCCATGTTGAATCTATTGGCAGGCAGATTCTTAACCGCTGCACCACCAGGGAAGTCCCCATCATTATACTCTTTAAACTTCTGCTATTTTATATAATTGCAGAAACTTAAGGATCAAAGGCGGTTAAAGGTCTTCCTTGTTAAACAGTGAGGAGTTCCATGGGATAGCAATGTGCAAACAAAATAAAGTTGTAAGAATGTGTATATGTGTGTAATGTAGGTCTTAATTTTAATTTTAAAGCAGGTTCCAGTTCTTTAAGATGGTCAACATAATTAAGGTCAATTAAATTCAACAACAAATGACTCACTTTCTTGATTCTATTGTGATGCCCACTTTTGTAAAATTACAATTAAAAAGCAATTTATGGACTCTGGTTTCATTCCAACATGTAAAGAGCTTGGAAGTTTCGCTCCAATCCTCAGCAAGAAAAGCTGAAGAATCAGAAAAACAACTCTTCTTAGATACATCAAAGAATTGAGATCACAGGGAAAACTGCTGCCTTCAAAACTGGAGAAAGAGGTGGATATAGCCCAAGAGCAGAAACCTGCTGCTGGAGCCAGTACTGGGAAGAGCACTTAAATTCTAGTCAACAAATTTCTGGAGGCTCAGTGTGGATTCCCTTGAGAGTAAAAAACTCTGAGGGGCCAAGTCTTAGGATGGCGGACGACCCATACTTCCATGAGTTTTACCTCTAGGAGCCCCACCTTGTTTTCTCTGTGAAGATCAGAGAAAAATCCCCTCCTGCTTCCAGCAGGGAAAAAGGAAGAGAATACTCCAAGTTCTGTTCTTTGTTCTGTTCTCTATAATGAAAGCTAGGTCTCAGGGAAAACTATTTTATCAAAGCCTTATCTGACCTGAAGAAGGGCAATTAGCTGACTCCAGCTCCCTCTAGTCTTCCTGTCTCACCTAAGGGGGGGAAATGCTGAGAAAAACTTGTGATGGTAACAGGGACACAGACCCTCCAAAAGAATGAGACCTAATCACAGGATTATTGCACGTTCCCCCCCAACACATACTACATCCACAGAGCCTCTGCATACAGAGGATTACAGGTGAAAGAACTGCAAGTCTCAGATTCTATTTAGGAAGGAGTTTCTAGGGAAACCCAAAAACAATAGGGGGGACAAAAACAAAGATAGCTGGGGAAATTGAAGCCTCAGATATCTACAGTTACAGCAGACAGTAAACATGGCATAACACCTGGCCAGATAAAGGCCTACTTACTTCACACTAAATGCCTACTTACCTTAGTTCCTATTACCTAATACATCATGTCCAGCTTCCAACAAAAAATGACAAGCCATGCTAATAGGCAAGAAAAAAAAAACAGTCTGAGGAGACAAAGCAAGCATTAGAATCAGATTCAGATATGACAGAGATTTTGGAATTATCAGACCAGGAATTAAAAATAACTGATTAATATGCTAAAGACACTAGTGGGAAAAAGTGGACAATATACAAGAACAGATGGGTAATGTAAGCAGAGAGGTTGAAGCTCCAAAAAGAATCAAAAGGAAATGTTAGAAATAAAAAATATTGTCAGAAATGAAGGATGCCTTTGATGGTCTTATTAACAGACTGGGCATGGCCAAGGAGAGAATCAGTGAGCTTAAAGAAATGTCAATATAAACTCCAAAAATGAAATTCAAGGAGAAAAAAAATTAACAAAGCAGAACAGAATGTTCAGGAACTGTGGGACAACTATAAACGGTGTAACATACCCATGTTGAGAATATCAGGAAAAGAAGAGAGAAAGGAGCAGAAGAAATATTTGAGTAATAATGGCTAAGAGTTTTCCAAAATTAATGACAGATGCTAAACCATACACCCAGGAAGCTCAGAGAATACTAGGGAGGATAAATACCAAAAAAACCACACCTAGACAAATCATATTCAAACTATGGAAAACCAAGGACAAAGAGAAAATCTTGAAGACTGGGGAAAAAACTTACCCGTAGAAGAACAAGGATAAGAATTATATCAAACTTCTCTTCATAAACCACGCAAGCAAGAAGAGAGTGAGGTAAATATTTGAAGTGTGGAAAGAAAAAACCCGCCAACCTGTAATTCTGTATCCAGCGAAATTATCTTCAAAAGTGAAGAAGAAATAAAGATGTTCTCAAACAAAAACTAAGAGAATTGGTCACCAGCGACTTGTCTTGCAAGAAATGTTAAGAGAACTTATTCAGAGAAAATGAAAATAAAATAGGTCAGATATGGGATAGATGAGGCAAGCGGAAAACCCAGGGACCTCACCATCATTCCTCCCCTTCTCTCCACCTTTCAGTCTTCTTAAGGTTGTTTTATATATAACATCCAGGGGTTTTAATTGTATTTATCAAAAGGAATAGGGGAAAGTATGTCTATACCATCTTCCTAGAAGTGAAACTCTCTTAGTGTATTTCTTACAAATCCTTTTATCTCTGTATTTATGTATTTAGAAGTGAATTTGGGGACTTCCCTGGTTGCACAGTGGTTAAGAATCCGCCTGCCAGTGCAGGGGACACTGTTTCGAGCCCTGGTCCAGGAAGATGCCACATGCCGCGGAACAACTAACAAATCAACCTGCCTTGTGTGCACCATAACTACTGAGCCTGTGCTCTAGAGCCCGAGAGCCACAACTACTGAGCCCGCATGCCACAACTACTGAAGCCCAAGTGCCTAGAGCCCGTGCTCCACAACAAGAGAAGCCACTGTAATGGGAAGCCCGTGCACCACAACGAAGAGTAGCCCCTGCTCACCACAACTAGAGAAAAGCCCGTGTGCAGCAACAAAGACCCAATGCAGCCAAAAATAAATAAATTTTTTTTTTAAAGTGAATTTGAATTGAGATACAATTTTGCATCCCCCTTTTTTCCCCTCAACATATGCTGTGAGAATTTTTCCATGTCATGAAAATGTCTTGGACAATATCGGTTTTAATAGCTATATAATACACAGATGTGTTGCAAATTTAATCAGTTACTGTTAACATTTAAGGTATTTCCAAGTTTATTGCTACTAAATATAACACTGAAATGAACAAACTTATACAGAGATCCATGTGTATCTCTCCTTATATCCTAGGATAAATTCCTAAGATACAAACTACTAAATTAAAAAATAACAATTTTTTTAATCTTCTCACATACGTTGAAAAACCTCCTTTAAGAACTTTGTGACAACTTATACCTCCCACCAGTAGTATAAAAGTACACCCATCTTTCGGCCCCCTCATCAGCACTGAGTATTAGGGTGTTTTAAATGACATGTTTTGCTAGTTTGTTAAGAAAAACAGTAATATATAATTTAATTCTTGTTTACCAGTGAGATTAAATATTTTTCACCTATTTACTGGTTATTTGCACTTCTAGCTCTGTGAGTATTCTATTGATGTCCTTTTGTCTATGTCAAGGGTTTTTATTATTATTATTATCAGCGAGAGCACTTTGTATTTAAGAATATTAGCAATTTTTATATCATGTGTGTTGGAAATGTTTTCCAATTTATTGTTATTTTTAAATTTTATGATGCTTTTAAAATTTTTATTTTTTGTTTCAAAAAATTTCAAACCCATAGAAAAATTGAAAGAATAGTGAGCATCCAAATACCCTTCACCTAGATGACCAAGTGTTAACAACCTGTGCTTTGTCTCTCTCTGTAACTAGGATGTAGTCATATTCTGTATAAGTAGGATTTGTGTACTGCTTTGTAACAACCCAGAAGAGATTGGCTCCAAGGGGGCTTCAATAACTGAGTGAAAATGTACCTTCTAATCTATACTTATCATTTAACAGAAACTTCTTTCCTTCTCACTGTTTCTCACAATTATCTGCTTTGTTCTTGCTTTTTTTTCCCCCTCAAAACACTAGCATCACAGAATATAAAATGAAGATTTCTGTGCAGTTCTGATGGTGTCAGTACAGATGGTAGTCACCCTCCTAGTGTCAATAAGCAAAGCGTGGTCATTAAGAACAGTGTGAGCAGATATCTCAAGCAATAAAATCTGTGCAAGCCAGCAATGATAAGAGGAAGAATCACACTTTGACATAGAAGAAGACTCATTGCCAAAGTAGGGATAATAATGAAACCTATTTTGAAAACAATACAAAAGCACTTTGAGCTCTTTGGAGAAAATATACCACTTTTGATAATGTCCTTATCATTGTTTTCCGAATGACTGCTAGGAAAGTCTTGCATGTGCTGCATCCATTATGATCACTTTGTATATCTATTGGGTTTTGTCTCTATTAGACAAAACTACCAGATTTTTTCTTGAGCAATACTTGGGAAAAAAGAAAACCATCCCCTGTGAAAATTAGCCTTCCTGGTTTTCAGGTAGCTATGGTGTAGGAGAGGATACTTGCAGACACTTGACTGGACTTCAGTCTGAGCCTCGCTGTTTTGTTTTGTTTTTTAATTTTTTTATTGAAGTATAGTTGATTTACAGTGTTAATTACTGCTATATAGCAAAGTGATTCAGTTATACATATATATACAGTCTTTTTTTAAAATATCCTTTTCCATTATGGTTTATCATAGGGTATTGAATATAGTTCTCTGTGCTATACAGTAGAACCTTGTTGTTTATCCATTCCATATATAAAAGGTTACATCTGCTAACCCCAACCTCCTACTCCATCCCTCCCCCAACCCCCTTCCCCTTGGCAAACACCAGTCTGTTCTCTATGTCCATGATTCTGTTTCTGTTTCATAGATATGTTCATTTGTGTCATATTTTAGATTCCACATATGAGTGACGATATATGGTGTTTGTCTTTCTCTTTCTGGCTTACTTAGTATGATAATCTCTAGGTCCATCCATCTTGCTGCAAATGGCATTATTTTGTTCTTTTTTATGGCTCAGTAGTATTCCATTGTATATATGTACCACACCTTCTTTATTCATCCATCTGTCAGTGGAAATTTAGGTTGTTTCTGTGTCTTGGCTATTGTGAATAGTGCTGCTATGAACATAGGGGTGCATGTATCTTTTTGAATTATAGTTTTGTCCAGATATACGCCCAGAAGTGAGATTGCTGCATCATGTGGTAATTCTATTTTTAGTTTTCTGAGGAACCTCCATACTTTTTTACATAGTGGCTGCACCAACAGTGTAGGAGTGTACCCTTTTATCCACATCTTCTCCAGCATTTGTTATTTGTAGAGTTTTTAATGATGGCCATTCTGACTGGTGTGATGTGGTACCTCATTGTAGTTTTGATTTGCATTTCTCTGATAATTAGCGATGTCGAGCATCTTTTCATGTGCCTATTGGCCATCTTTATGTCTTCTTTGGAGAAATGTCTGTTTAGGTCTTCTGCCCATTTTTGGATAGGGTTGTTTGTTTTTTTGTTGTTTAGTTGTATGAGCTATTTGTATATTTTGGAAATTAAGCCCCTCTTGGTCACATCATTTGCAAATATTTTCTCCCATCCTGTAGGTTGTCTTTTCATTTTGTGTATGGTTTTCTTTGCTGTGCAAAAGCTTGTAAGTTTGATTAGGTCCTATTTATTTATTTTTGTTTTTATTTCTATTGCCTTGGGAGACTGACCTAAGAGAACATTAGTATGATTTATGTCAGAGAATGTTTTGCCCATGTTCTCTTCTAGGAGTTTTATGGTGTCATGTCTTATGTTTAAGTCTTTAAGCCATTTTAAGATGAATTTTGTGTATGGTGTGAGGGTGAACTCTAACTTCATTGATTTACATGCAGCTGTCCAGCTTTCCCAGCACCACTTGCTGAAGAGACTGTCTTTTTCCCAAGAGACTGTCTTGCCTCCTTTGTTGGAGATTACTTGACTGTAGGTGTGTGGGTTTATTTCTGGACTCTCTATTCTGTTCCATTGATCCATATGTCTGTTTTTGTGCCAATGCCACACTGATATTGATTACTGTAGCTTTGCAGTATTGTCTGAAGTTTGGGAGGGTTATACCTCCTGCTTTGTTCTTTTTCTTCAGGGTTGCTTTGGCGACTCTGGGTCTTTTATGGTTCCATATGAATCTTAGGATTATTTGTTCTATTTCTGTGAAAAATATCGTGGGTAATTTGGTAGGAATCACATTAAATCTGTAGATTGCTTTGGGTAGTATGTGGGCCTCACTATTGATGACCTGTGTGACCTGGAACACTGGTGTGAGCCTCAGTTTGCACAGCTTTAAAAGGAAAGGGTAGGGCTTCCCTGGTGGTGCAGTGGTTGAGAGTCCGCCTGCCGATGCAGGGGACGCCGGTTCGTGCCCCGGTCCGGGAAGATCCCACATGCCGCAGAGCGGCTGGGCCCGTGAGTCATGGCTGCTGAGCCTGTGCGTCCGGAGCCTGTGCTCCGCAACGGGAGAGGCCACAACAGTGAGAGAGGCCTGCGTACCGAAAAAAAAAAAAAAAAAAAATCTACCTCATAGGTTTAAAAAAAGTCCTTTGTAAACTGTCAAGTGTTATGATAATGATGAAATTCATGATAATGAGGATGATGATCATTATTGTTTATCTTTTCTAAATAATCTTTAAAGGTGGATTCAGGAATAGTACTCACTTTGAGTGGACTTTCCCAATTTCCTGGGCTTCCATAATAGAATGAAGCCCCATATATCTGAAAAACATTGAATCTCAGTTACTCATAGGAACTGTGCTCTACTGTCAAAGGAGCAACAGGAATTTGTAGTCCTTATTATATGCCAGTCCTCTCAGAAGGAGTTGCTGCCATGGTTGTTTGGCCCCTGACACTCCACCAGACTCACAGTGTAAGCAGACATTGACCAGCCTACCAGCCTTATTGCCAGGTCCCACTCTTGGCTCAATCCTAGTGCAAGAGGCTTGCTCTAGCCCTTCATAGCAATGGGGTAGCGGAATTTCCAGGACTAAGCTCTTGATCACACAGAGGCAGGCCCTCTATTTGGCCAAAAGAATACTGATTCCAGGGAGTCATGCTTGTCCCAAGGATCCCAAGCACAAATGATCTGCATGAGGATTACCCAGAGTGTTTGTTACAATGCAGATTCCAGGACGCCCATCTGGGAGCCAGTGAAAGAGGACTGCAAACCAAAGTTTAAGAACCGTCACTCGAGACCTGTGGTCTCTCAAATAGGGTACCCACGTCTCAGGTGATACATAAGACAAGGCCATTCGTCGTGTGAAGAGAGTGTAAGAACTTCTATTTATCTATAATAAGAAATGCATAAAATAAAAAATAAAAATAAGAAATTACTTTGTACTACTATTTAGTACTCAGTTCGTCACTGGATCCCTCATGTGGTCATGTCACCAGTGCTTCTGGATACCTCCTGAGAGTGGAAGCTCCAAACCACAAAAGAACGAACAGGCGGGTCAGCACTGTATGTGTTTTTCCAGAGCATTAGAGTGAACTGCAGCTTATTCATGAAGTGGGTTTGTGGATTATATTATTTAGTTTTAACTAAACTAAGCCTGGAAAAATGGACAGGTGTCCTAAAAAAAAATCCTGTGAAAAGCCACACTGTATTTAAGATAATGATGACATGCATTGGGAATTCCCTGGCGATCCAGTGGTTAGGACTCTGAGGTTTCACTGCCAGAGGGCGTGGGTTCAATCCCTGGTCGGGGAACTAAGACCCCATAAGCCATGCAGCAAAAAAACAGAAACAAAACAAAACAAAATGATAACAAGCATTGGTGAAAAACAAGCAAATGGCAGAACTTACACTTTTACTTCTAGCTTTTCTTCAGCCATATTAAAATGTAAAAATGATGATCAACCAATCAAACTTATGAAGAGTCAGCCTCCCCAAGCCCCCCAAACTTAAAAATTATCCAGAAGACTAACTAAAATATGGGCTTACATCCAACCAGCATCAATGCTGAATCTCAGCTAAGTGTAGAGTATTTTTGGGATATTAGCCACAACCAGTATAAAGCTGTCATGATTAACAAGATTAAGAAAACAAAACATTATAATTAATAACCTGTTTACAAGAGAAAAGTTTTGTGCTGTTAATAAAGTAAAAGAAATTTTTTAGCTGTTCATCTTTTTTTTTTTTTTTAATTAATTAATTAATTTATTTATTTATTTTTGCTGTGTTGGGTCTTCGTTTCTGTGCGAGGGCTTTCTCTAATTGTGGCAAGCGGGGCCCACTCTTCATCGTGATGCACGGGCCTCTCACTGTCGCGGCCTCTCTTGTTGCCGAGCACAGGCTCCAGACGCGCAGGCTCAGTAGTTGTGGCTCACGGGCCCAGTTGCTCTGCGGCATGTGGGATCTTCCCAGACCAGGGCTCGAACCCGTGTCCCCTGCATCGGCAGGCAGATTCTCAACCACTGCGCCACCAGGGAAGCCCCCTTAACTGTTCATCTTTATCTCATTACTGAAACATTTCTATGTTGCTGTTAGTTGATAATTCACTCTCTATGATAATAAGTATATAATTTATAAGTAAATAAGCAAGCACATTTTATGGGTGCACACCCAAATTCTTTGACTTATAGCCTTGTGGGATCCAAGGCCAGGTCCAGTTTCTGTCCCAGCTTGAAACTTTTATGAAACTAAGTCTCCCCCTTTGGCCTCCTGATCAGTTGTGAGCAACGTGTTTCTCAGTGAGTCATTCCATCAGTCATGAAAAAACTCCTTGTTTACTTGGGTATCCTAAGGAGTTTGTCATGGAACCTCAGAAGAAAAATGCAATGAATTGGTCAGTCCTGCTCCTCCCAGGCATGTGAACCTGAAGAAATTCGGGGTTCTGCAACCTGCTTTGCATATAATCTCCCGGGAGGCCACAGCAGACTCCGAAGCAAAGTCTATTCATGACAGTCTCTGGACAACGCCCCGCCCCAAGTGCAGAGCCAGGTGTGACTATCTACCTGGGAATATGATAGTCACAGACAACCGGCCCTGAGCTCCTGGGTCTCATGTTTTCCATTTCCATCTGCTGCTTCTCCTTTTCTGCCCTGAGCCATGCCCTGTGACTCACACTTCCACTCCCAGGGCCTGCCTTGGGTCCGCTTACTTTGAAAACCCAGTTTGGACTCCTCCAGTTTTGACCATGGCTCCCCTCATTTCATCTTCAAATTGTGTGCCACTTCAGCATCCCAAATCCACAGCTATGACTGAGTTGCTCCCCCAGGCTCGTAGGGCTCCTACAAACTTGCCAGGTTCCCATCTCCCTGATAAGAGGGCCAATGATTGTATTGTTCTATTGAACAGGAAAGAAAGGATCCAAGGACCACTCCTGGGAGCCAGCTGAATGCCCCCACTAACACCTTCCTTTACTCTTCCAGACCCTAAAAGGGGCAAGGGTACACCTTGGCCAGAGAAAAGAACTGTACAAGCAAAGGTCTCTGGCCAGAATCTTTCTGTTTGGTTCTCTGCTACCTAGCTTGCTCTTTTCAGTTATCATAGCTTGCAGATCTACAGCCCAGACTCTCTGTTCTTTGTCAAGATGAGAGGACGCAGAGAAAGCTGGAGACAGGACAGGAGAACTTTCATTAGAGTTGGTGACAGACATCTCTTCTCCTGTTTACTTTCCCCACCCCCTCCATTCTGGAGCTTTCTTACTGCTGTTTGTACCTTCCATCCTTTGGCTACGCGCTCCCCACCTACTACAGATCTCCTGGCTGCCATCTGAATAGGCCTCCCACTTTGCCCTGTGTGGCTCTCTTGATTTAGAGCTGAGTCAATATAAGTTGGTAGAGTAACCTCCAATATTTTCTTCTCAATCCCTTTTCTCCTGGCTGCCATCTGAATAGGCCTCCCACTTTGCCCTGTGTGGCTCTCTTGATTTAGAGCTGAGTCAATATAAGTTGGTAGAGTAACCTCCAATATTTTCTTCTCCAAGAATCCCTTTTATGATATTCCCTACAGATTGTTTATTTCAAAAGATGATGTATATTAACCTATTTGCGGGTCATATTGTTATTCCCAAATTTAAAAATCTAAGATGTAAATGACTAAAAACGAGACAGACTAGGGAAGGTTTGCCTCTGCCAAGGGATGATGGATGCCTGTGGTACTACCTTCATGTGGGAGAAAGGGAGACAGGCAGAGTGTACACCCAAGCCTCTGCACCCCACTCCTGAGGCTTGGGTTGTGGCTGTGTCTCTAGGTTTCCATGTTTCCATGTGTGCTCTCTGAAACTTGACCTCACTCTCTGATATGATTCACTTATGCTTGGTATACATGTATGATGCAAATAGGGCCACAGGGGTTTTAAGCTGAGTACAAAACCTTAATCTATATACACTCAAATTCAGGAAGCCTGGATGTAAGAAGGTCCAAAGTAAGGAAAGGTCATTTCTCTTTTTTATTTTTATTTTTCTTAATTGGAGTATAGTTGATTTACAATGTTGTGTTAGTTTCTGCTGTACAGCACAGTGAATCAGTTATACATACATCCACTCTTTTTTAGATTCTTTTCCCATAAAGGTCATTACAGAGTATTGAGTAGATCTCCCTGTGCTATACAGCAGGTCCTTATTAGTTATCTATTTTATATATAGTAGTGTGTGGAAAGGTCATTTCTCTTTAACTCAATTCTAATTTTAATAAATCATCTCTTAGGATGTATTATATAATGAATATTTCAAGCAAGTTTTATTATTTTTGTTTTGTTTACCTTGGATACCAAAATCATCTTTACAGTAAAGCACATATGACAGGCTAAAAACTGTAAAGAAAGTCCCACATAATCTGAATAGCATAAAAATTGATTTGTTTTAAAGTATTCCTTTAGGAGTTGAATTTTGGATATGCTTTACTAAAAATAAAAATATATATATAACACCAAAACTCGGACCCTGAAACAATTGTCATGGTGTCAAGCATTAGAATGCAGTACAAGTAATGGAGAATAAATTTTATTGAAGTCCAAATTCTGCCATTAATATCTTTTTTTAAATTAATTTTTATTGGAGTATGGTTGCTTTACAATGTTGTGTTAGCCTCAGCCTCCACTGCACAACAAAATGAATCAGCCATACACATACTGATATCCCTTCCCTTTTGGACTTCCCTCCCATTTAGGTTACCACAGTGCACTAGGTGAGTTCCCTGTGGTATACAACAGTTCCCATCCGTTGTCCATTTTACACATAGTATCAATAATGTATATGTGTCAATCCCAGTCTCCCAATTCCTCCCACCCCACCCCTTTCCCCCTTGGTATCCATATATTTGTTCTCTATGTCTGTGTCTCTATTTCTGCTTTGCAACTGAGATCTTCTATACCGTTTTTCTAGATTCCACATATATGCATTATTATACGATATTTGTTTTTCTCTTTCTGACTTACTTCACTCTGTATTACACTCTCTAGGTCCATCCACGTCTCTACAAATGACCCAATTTCATTCCTTTTTATGACCGAGTAATATTCCATTGTATATATGTACCACATCTTCTTTATCCATTCGTCTGTCGATGGACATTTAGGTTGCTTCCATGTCCTGGCTATTGTAAATAGTGCTGCTATGAACATTGGGGTGCATGTGTCTTTTTGAATTATGGTTTTCTCTGGGTATATGCCCAGTAGTGGGATTGCTGTGTCATATGGTAGTTCTATTTTGCCATTATCTTCTTATGCAAAACTTCTACTGAAATTAGTAGAATGGATATGAACAAAGCCAAGGAGTTTTGTGTTTACAGTCATCTCACCTGTGTGAGAAAAGTTTTTTTTTATTCATACTTATTTTGGACCCTAAAATGGCTATTTTACTTACCATTTGGAAGCACAAGAAGAATATAAGTTATCATCAATAGGAGTTGTTAAAACATGTTGGTGTACAACATTTAAATACTTCTCGATGTGAATCTGTTACAGAAAAGTTAAAGTTTAGGCCATTAGAGTGGACTTGAGATCCTCAGCTAATTTACTCCATTTCATTAGGTTAACTCTTGGAATGGTGTAATTAAGCCAAAAGGCACAACATGCTATGTGTTTATTTCAAGGCTAAGGTATCATTAGGCAACTCAAGGCCAAATTACTTTATCCCAAAAAGCAGCATAAACAATTGAGACTCAAAGCTTAAGTGACCTGTAGCATTCTTCACAAATGAACCTACACAATAGTCAGTTTGCTACCTAGCTGGGGAAACTTGCTAGGCAGCCCTGACATTGAGTAATGTCTTCTCCTTATGGGGAATTCAGGCAAGCATCAGAGGAAAGAGTTTGGCCTCTAGGTAACAGATTATTTTAAATGGCCAACCCAAAGACTCCAGCTGGGTCCAGCCCTCTCACCATCACGTAATATAGGACAATGGCATGCTAGTCTGATGAGGCAACAAAACATACCACATCTCTCAGCCTCAGGAGCTGAGCTGGGATGCTAATAACATGGTAGAGTGAAAGTCAGAAGCAAGAGCAGAGACACTGATCATCAGAGGTCTGGAAGATGGAGATGGCCTTTCTTTGGACCCATGTGCTAACAGATCCTTGTTTTATATATGAATGTTATCCTGATCTGAAGATTGGATTCTCCCATGCTCTTATATTCGTCTAATAATGATGAAGTCCCTATCTACTTTATTTCTCTGTTCCAAAATTGGTGTATTTCTTTTCTATTTCCCTTGTTATGTACTAGGTTACAATATTACAAAAATAACTAATCTCAAAATACTTAAGCTATTACGGAAAAGTAAACTATTTTTAAGAATCCTGGTGAATCTGATCGAAACTCTCTGCAATGTATTGGTATGAATCCTTTTTTTGTCAGGCATATTGTTGGACTGAGTAGTTATTTTTAAAACTCTAAATGATTTTTATCAAACCACATTTTAGGGGTTATCACTGCATAATCATATATTATCAATGCCTCACATTCTTGTGGCACGTAAATCAATCAATCAGTTAATAATCATCCTTTTAAAAAAGGAACAGCAGGGGCTTCCCTGGTGGCTCAGTGGTTGAAAGTCTGCCTGCCGATGCAGGGGACACGGGTTCGTGCCCCGGTCTGGGAAGATCCCACATGCTGTGGAGCAGCTGAGCCCGTGAGCCATGGCCGCTGAGCCTGTGCATCCGGAGCCTGTGCTCCGCAACCGGAGAGGCCACAGCGGTGAGAGGCCCGTGTACCGCAATAAATAAATAAATAAATAAAAATAAAAATAAAAAAGGAACAGCATGGGAAAGGTGATGACCAACTGAGGCCCACCTCTGTTACAGAATTACATGGGGCCTGTGAAAAGCACAGTTCTTTTCTTCTTGAGGAATCCTTGTCTCCTTCTGGAATTTTATTTAATATCTAAAACTCTACTTACTTTTAACCCCATTTCAGTCCTTTTGATTGCTGTTTCAAGATTCTGAATGTCAAGAGTTTCGCCTTTTTCCTCAAGTGGGAATTTTGTTAATTTCTCCTTTAATTGATAAAGTTCTTCATGGACCTGGAGGTAGAAGAATATAAAATATAAAAGAATACAGGGCTTCCCTGGTGGTGCAATGGTTAAGAACCCGCCTGCCAATGCAGGCGACACGGGTTCGAGCTCTGGTCCGGGAAGATCCCACATGCTGCGGAGCAACTAAGCCCGTGCACCACAACTACTGAGCCTGCGTTCTAGAGCCCACGAGCCACAACTACTGAGCCCGCATGTCACAACTACTGAACCCTGCACGCCTAGAGCCCGCGCTCCACAACAAGAGAAGGCACAGCAGTGAGTAGCCCGTGCACTGCAACTAAGAGTAGCCCTCACTCGCCGCAACTAGAGAAAGCCCGCACACAGCAATGAAGACCCAATGCAGCCAAAAATAAATAAAATAAATAAATTTAAAAAGAAAAGAATACATACATAGTCCACCTAAAACAGTTATTTATCTTAAAGGTTTGCAATTTGCTTGAATTGCTAGAGACAATAAAGTTGATTTTAAAGATGGTGATCATTGAAAAAGACTGTCCTTATGGTTCTAAGACATGCTTCATTAGACGGCTCCAGTTACTGTCTTTCAGATTTTGGAAAACTAAGCTTTCATACAATTTTCTATTTGTCCTTCCCCCATTAGAAACAGATCCAAGATAAAACTCCAACTCAAATGGCTTCCGCTTTCTCAGTTGGTAAAGCAGTTGTGTCAGATACAATAAGAAGTTTGTGCCAAACTCTGATTTCTACTAATTGGTTGAGAGGTAAGAAGACAGAACACTTCCGGCAAAGAGAGGTTCTAGTGAAAGCAGTGCCTTTCAAAAGAGAATTGTAAATATGTGGACAGGGCCTGCTGGTTTTCCATTCTAGTTGGATCTTCCCCACTTACTGCTCTGAAGAAGCAGTTCTGTAGATGTGGCCTTAATTTTGTTTTATGTAGTCAGAAATGAAAACAATCCTTGAAGAAAAAGCAACATAATGTCATTACTTTAACATTTCCCTTCAATTTGTATTTTCCTTAGAAATGATGAACATCTCTCCAAAGTCAAGCACCCTCAGAATAAAATAGGCATTATGAAATTAGCACAAGATTCTCTGCATTCATATTAGAAACCAAACTTCCACAGATAAATACAGATGGCACCAATTATTGTACGGGCTGCTGCCACAAGAGAAACATTTTGCTATGCAAATTTATGAACCCAACACCTGTTTCAGCGATAGTCACACCAATAATAATCTGCAGATTAGTTTGCTAAAGGCATTTTGAAACAGTTACCTTTTCTCTGTTAGTATTATTGGACCTACACGTTGATCCAGCCTATGTTATCGATAACTCTCAAGTATTCCCAAGGAGTCAAGTATTCAAGAGATCAAAAGATTGGCATCTTTTCACTGATGGGCATCAAAGTCTGGCAGACACATCTGGTCATTTGTACTCAGCACAAATTATCATGTAGAGCCTTCAGGGCTCACAGATTGAAATTTGAACACACCTACTGTTTGCTGGTACACACTAAGGATGAAGATGTACTTCTTTCGACTGTTTCGTCCAAATTAGTGCTGCAAGCTGATTTATTATCTATCGTCTAAAGACATTTGGAAGTACAAAAATGCAGTTCAAGGGCAAGCCCACTTCCAGGCCCACAATTTTTGTTGTTGTTGTTGTTCGACTTTTGAATGCACTGAATTTCCTTCCTGTAGCTCTAGTATTTGTAATACTTGTAGCTTTATGTATCATTCTGTAATTACGCCTGTCAACTGCTGGAGGGAGCGAAAACCACACTGGATTATTTATCAGGGAACCGAACCAAAGGTCTGATTTCTTCATTGCTTTGTATGGACAATTATATGTCTTCATAGAGTTGTGAGATAATATGTAATAGGTCTGGTACATAGTAATAACTTGGTAAAAAGCAAATGAACATAATTCCTTGTTCTATTACTGTTCACACAATGTCCATGCACACCATCCACGTTTTCTCTAGTGTTCTTACCAAGAAAAAAAAAAAAGAATTACTCTACTTGTAGAATGAAAATGAGACAATGGGTGTGAAAATGAATGAATATAGGCTTTGGAACCAGACAGATATGAACTAGAATTCTATTTCCTCCTTTACTAAACTGAGATGGGCAAATTTACTTAGCTTTTTAGAGCCTTAGTGTTCTTACCTGTAAAATGGGGATAGATAGCTACTTTTCAGAATAGTGGCAAGAATAAAATGAGTTAAAGTATATAAAGTGCTTTGTATAAGGCCAGCCACATAGGAGGGCACTGAACCAATGTTAATTCTCTTCTCCTGAATGGTAAAACCTAGTGAAATGCCTTGCATATAACTGGCACTTAGTAAATGTTCATTGATTTGAATTGTTCTTTCTTTCTCAAGAGCTTTTTACTTTCCTGGCCAGATATTTCTTCTCCCCTCTTAGTAACCGCACATCTGTTTGTATAATTGCAACAGAGACAAGTACTGTAGGAAATGTTTCACCAGACCTGGGTAGAAAAAGAGATTAAGTTCTAAATCTCCATTCTTCAAATAGATCCAATCTACCATACTGAAATTTTACGTGTCACCCATCATCTCTGTGATCATCAAATGCATTGCTTTCCATACTTTTCCCACTTGGAGGAAGATTATTATTTTGACAGTCTGGGGACAGGGCTACTTAATAAGAAGTCCTTGAAAGATTCAATGCAGACAAAAGTTGCTCTAGAATTTAAAATAGCCAGGCAACCAGACTCCATTTTGTCAAAAGCAGCCTCATGACTCCATTTTATTCATCTCTGCTAAAGATAAGTTTGGCTGAGTCATTCTCATTGCTTCCCCATCCATTTTTATGTTATATGCTCCTGGAAAACCAGACAGAGGGTTTGATAAGCGAGACAGTGATAATATCAAGCTGTCTTGATATTATCAGCTCAAATATTTCCAAGGTTAGTGTTAACATACAACTGTTGGGTTTTTGAAATATGATTTCCAAAACTAATTAAAAAGCTAATTTGTTTGCAAGACTTGGTAATCCTGGTTGCACAAACATATGTTTAATAGTTGGGTCAAACAAGTATTTATAAACCTATAAAGACACCACATTATTATTAATAAAATATAAACACAAAGCTTCTAATACTTAATAATAAAAGAAACCATCTAGGAAACCTCCCAGAATCACAACCACACTTCTTAAAGATTGTTTCACAAATGTGCAATAACCTGTTTAAGGACCAGCACACACCAGATTTATTACTTTGGGTGAGTTACTTTACTTTTTGTATCTTATTTCTTCTTCTGTAAACTGCAGCTAAAAATAAAACCTGCCTACTACAGTAGTTGTTAGGAGATTATCTAAGCCCTCAGCACAGGGTCTGGGTCTCAATAAATACTGGCTACTATTTTAATTATAATGATTATTATTACTATAGTAAATCCTCAGTATTCTGATCAGTTGAGGAAAGAGCCAGATAAAATTGTAAAAGGTCTGAATTATACACTTGAAGGAGAAAGAAATTAAGTAGCTAACAAAATGCTGCCCAGTAGAGCTCTATGTGGGCATGGTACTCATAGTTCCTGAACCAAAAATGAAAACATGGACTTTGATATATGATCTGATTGGGACAGAATATTCACAATCAGAACTTCTTACATAGAAAATGAAAGAAGATTGCTTGAATTTTCTATGTATATGAGTACCCACAATGCTCATCTTTGATCAGTTTCCTTTCCATAACATGAAAGAATAATAGTACTTATCAGATAGACTTGTTGTAAGGGTTAAATGAGTTAAATATATATAGCACTTAGAACCATGCATGATACCTGATAACTACTATGCTCTTGTGATTTTTCTTCAAAATCATGCAACAGTTTATTTTTTACAGTATGATCTAAGGTAGTAGCTCTCGTACTTGAGGGTGCATCAGAGTTATCTGAAAGGCTTGTAAAAACAGATTGCTGGGCCCCACCCTCAGAAATTCTGACTTATTAGGTCTGGAGTGGGGTCTGAGAATTTGCATTTCTCACAAGTTCCCAGCTGTTTCTAATGATGCTGGTCCTAGGACTACACTTTGAGAATCATTGGTTTAAAGAGTTGCTTAATGTATCTCACTGAGACATAGACCTAATATACTAAATTAGGGTGAAGCAAGTGGAGATTTGAATGAAGTACCTCTGCTAACAGTAAGGAAGAGTCCACTTTACAGTAAAGACCAATTATGTAGTTTTGGGGAAATTGGGTCAATTTAGAATCAGCGGTAGTTCTAATCTAAGCCATGTGTCCTACAGAAGGGAAAACTGAGGCCCAGAGAGATGAAGGGACTAGCCCAAAGTTACCCACCCGGCAATGTCATTGCCAGGGTCAGACCTCAGTATTCTGACTCCCAACCAAGTATCCTTTTCACTGGATGTACTGCTCTTTGGTAGCCTGTTGGGAGGAAATAAATCACAGCCCCAGGTAGAAATGGAACCCATGTTGGCATGTCTGAGAATGCTGCCATATGCTCACAAATACTCAGAATGCAGTGAAAAAGTAAGGAAGGTCTTCCACGTTTCCTTATTACACGTGTTCTACATTGTACCAGGAAGAATTTTACATTGTATCTAGAGATCAGCTTCAGTAATCAGTTTAACTGTAGCCTCTCTTTCTCTGCATAGCCCTCCACTTAGTGTATACGAAGTAACCCTTTTAAGCAAGTGGGGGGGTGGATCAACATGGATATGACTCTCTTAGCTCTTCCCAAAGAGAGGTCTGGCCTTTGCCCTTGGATACTGGGAGGTGATGATCTCTAGGCCCCTGACGTGTCCTGCTTGACAGGAATGTCTTTATGATGGGGGCTTTGAGCTATGCTGTATCAGTTCCAATCTTTAGAGGAATTAGACTGAAATCATTAGTCTACTCTCTGGGAAGGGCTGAAGACTAAAAGTCAGCCAAATGCGCAGTTTGACTGAGCTCCAACAAAAACTCTGGACACTAAAGTCTTGGGAAAGCTTCTCTAGTTGGCAATAATCTGTATATATTGTCACATATCATGGCTGGAAGGAGGTAATGCCCTCCATGACTCCATGGGGAGAAAATGGCTGGACCATTTTCCATTTGGACCCCTCCTGGAATCTGCCCTAAGCATCTCTTCCCACGGCTGATTTTAATTTGTATCCTTTTGCTATAAAAACACTGTCATTGTAAGCATAGTGCTTTCCTGAGTTTTGTGAGTTGCTCTAACAAATTAGCCACTGTGCGGTGGATAGGGCTTCCTAGCTGGTCTAGGAATAGCTGGTCTGAAGTGAGGATGGTTGTAGGGATCCATGAACTTGTGCCTTGTGTCTAAGTGAGGACAGTCTTGTGGAGACTGTTCCCTCAGACTTGGCAGTTTGGCTAAACTCATTCTAGGGTGGTGGTGAAAGCAAGGATAATAAAAGGTGAGGTTGGAAGATTTGGGTATGATTCATATTGGGGAAGTCTATGAAATTGGTGAGTTTAGGGGTTTGTATTTTGGAAAATGTGAACTTAAAGAAGTCTCCCAGATGGGAGGTAAGAGACCAAATCATGGCAAGAAGAAAAATTAGACCCTTTAGATCTGAGTAGAGTCCTGATAGAGTGACCTTAGGCAAATTACTTCAAGCCTTAGTCAAGTAGAGGTAAATATAAGAGTTAAAAGTGATGATATATGTGGAAATGTTTTAAAACTATCATATGTAAATGTGAAAAAACAAAGTACTTTTAACATTCTGGAAAAATCTGAGTGTAACTGTCACAAACTGAGTTATATGGGAGAAGTTAATACTTTCTTGATATTTCCCCCCTCAGATTAGAAAAAGTTACTTCCCTGTGTTTTTTAATTTGTCACATTTCCACATTCAAAAACTTTAACTTGATTAGCAATCTTTTATCTTTAATATGTTTCCCTATCTGTATGTTCCCAAGCAAGGTATTTCTATTTTATTTATTATTTTTTATTGAGATATAATTGACATATAACATTAGTTTCACATATACAACATGATTTGATATTTGTACATATTGCTAAATGATCACCACAGTAAGTCTAGTTAACATCCATCATCACACATGTCAATAGTTACAATTTTTTTCTTGTGATGAGAACTTTTAAGATTTACTCTTAGCAACTTTCAAATACACAGTAGAGCATTATTAACTGTAATTCCCATGGTGTACATTTCATCCCCAGAACTCATTTATTTGCAAGGGACTTCTAGATCCAAAAAAACTGGGGTGATTAAGAAAAGCAGTTCACATATTTCAACTTCTCCCCAGATTTATCACCTCTCCAATGTGTCTGATTCGTATCTCCTCCACTTCCCTACATCATGGGATCAAAATTTTCAGAACGTAACACTTAAAAATGGTGCCTCACTGTAAGATGCATTTTTCCAAAGTAAAGATCCCGGTGGTGTGTATGGTCCTGGAGTTTTACCAGAGGCAAAATGGTTGTGCTTTGAGAGCGCAACCTCCAGGCTCAGGCTCCGGAGGTGTGTGAGCTTGGCGGGAGAGGTCTGGGTTGGCATATCTGGGAGTTCTCTAAGCGGTGCTGCCCCTCGTGTGTTGGAGGCAGTGTGGGAGCGGCGCTCCAAGAGGGTGGGCGTGAGTGGATGGGCGGGCGTGAGTGGATGGGCGCTGCTGGGCCTCGCTCGAAGGGTCTTAGCTGGGAAGGGACGGTGAGGCCCATTTCCCACCTGGATTAATATGGATCCGATGGGGTCGTAGTTTTCCGTCTCCTCGGCCATGCCTACAGCCGGGCGGGGCTGCCTCCCAGAGGAGGCGAGATCTCCAGGCGCCGGAACCTGCTGCGGAGGGAGCTCATCCCCATGGCAACGCCACGCGCAGCCCGGCCTGGTCCACGCCGGCAGCGGAAGAGGGGCTGGAGGAGGAGGCAGGGCCGGCCGTGCCTTCTGAGAATGCGCCTTCATTTGCTCGTCTCCCCCGCGTGCCGGCGGCCGTGGTATCGCCCAAGGCGGAAGGGACTCTTGGACAGAACCTGTTCGCTGGCGCAGAGATGGCTGCGGGTGTCCCCAGTGCGCTAGTCACCAGCTGCTCATCCACCTTTTCCGCAGACCGGCTAGTCCAGCGTGAGTAGTGAGGCACCTGGGCCGATTTCCAAGCCCCGCGCCAAGCCTCGGCTGGCGACAGTCCCAGCACCGCGGCCTCCCTCGGGGCCTCTGTCGCCGCCGTGGGCCCTGGCCTCTTGCTCCCCTTGGTGGTGGCCCGAGACTCCTCTGGTGTCCTTCAGACGTGGTCGAGGTGCCCAGTCCGCCAGGTGTCCACCATTAGCTCCTGCACTCGTTGTTTCTCTGCCTGCCCGGCCCACCATGTCGTTTCTTCCAGCTTTTTCTGTAAAGTAGGACCCCAGCCCAGGGGTTGTTGCGGGCAACCTTTGAGGTGAACCGGAAAGGCGCTCTGGGAATGGTACCGAGGAACGCGAGTGTCAGGTGCAGGAATCGTGATTTATGTTGCCATCCCTGCACCTGAGGTAGAGAGTGTTTCCTCTGGCGACCCCTTGATGTGTATTTTAAGACTTGTTCGACTTGCCCCCTGCACTCTGCAGTTATTCAGTGCCTTGCCTTCCTCCTGAGGCTAGGCCCTCCGCCAACATTAGTTTTTGGTTATTACTGGGCCTAGTCCTTTTGCCTCTGGACCTTCATAGTGGTTGTCAAACTAAGTCACTCTTGAAAGAACCGTAGGCGAGGAGGGGAGACCAGTGTAGTAGAGAAACCATAGGGCTAGGGGCATAGGCTCAACTCTTCCACTAACTAACTCCACGAAGTTGATTATATAATTCAAGACTCCTGTTTTAAATGCGTGGCTTCGAGTAAGAACAGTGACTCTCAGCTGTAACCTATGCCCTTCAGTTTTCTTTGTAAAGTGGTGATAATTTTCACAGGATTTTGTGCTTAACCCAGAGTAATCTTTTGGTAAATGGTAGATATTATTATTAAAGCACATTCTCTCTCTAGCCCTCAGTTTCCTGATCCTGAAAATGGGGCATATGAATCTATCTCACAGGATTCTTTGAAGGACCAGTGATGTGACATTTTGAAAGCATTTTGTAAAGTGTAAAGCATCATATAAACTGTAACTTCTTCCTGTAGTACCTGTCAAATGACAGAATTAGGCAGGATGTCACTCCAGCACAAATGTTCTGTAACTTAGTTATCATTTGTGATCACATAAAAAGTTCCTTAATTATAACGCTAAATGGTAACTAACTGCGCTAATTATGCCATTTCCTTATCTCTCTTCAGTGCTCCTTCCCATTTTTTCCTTTCTTTTCTTTTTGAAAATTGTTTTATTCTAAAAGTAGTGCATAGTCCATTAAGTAAGATTTAGCACATGTAGAAAAGAAAATGTCAGCCAAGGTCTCATCACCCAAACACAAATACTGTGTTAACATTTCTGTGCATTTCCTTCCAGTTTTGTTCCCAATGCACAGGTTTTAAAAAATTGATAATTACATTTCATATATAATTTTTATATTTTATATGTAACATGTAATATTTTTAACATTTTATATATAAAAATTCAAAATATTGTACCTGAAATATTAAATATAGATGTATAAAATTATATATTTATAACACATTTAAGGTGTATGATTTGTGTAAATACATATATTTATGTAAAATATACTTTTACATATATTTCATAAATTATTTTTATCTGATTTTTTCATCTACCATTACACAGTAAATTAGTTTCCATCATGTATTACATCTAGAGAACATATCAGAATTTGCTCAGAATTCTTAAGATCCTGATGTATTTAACTTTCCAAAGGAATTATATGCATTTGGATTTCCATTACTGATATATAAAAGTCCTTTCAAAGCCAATCTCAGAAATATTTGTTAAGTTTTCCTTTGGTTATCACGTGCTTTAAGGATCAGAATTGGCAGACACGGTCACTTCCTTGAAGGAGCTGATTACCTATAGTTGGGGAATAGTAACACTGTACTTCTTTAAAATATATTAGCATCATTGGGAATAAAATGAATTCTGTAAAATAAAATAATCCACTTTATTTCTATATGTAAAATGCTTCTTTGATAACTTTTGTGTTGCTTAAAATTAGATGGCCTTTCCTTTGTGATTCCGTTAATATTATGTAGTGAAAAATAAAATAGAAGCAGTTAGTGAAGAGATTACTTGAGTAAGGAAAAGTGAACTATGAAAGAGGGCTTTTACCATTTCTTCCCAGGTTAATGATTTGGGTAACCACGGATAGCGTTAGAATGTGCTACAGTATTTGCTGAGCATTGATTCTGTTTTATCATAATTAAAGATTGAATTAAATTCATCACAAATTGAGTCTAATTTTGGCATAAAAGATGGACTACCATAATGAATGACTTTGAAGTGTTCAGTGATGTTAAACAATATATGATTTTGGATTGAATCTAATTTACCTTTTTGGGAAGGTTTGGTTTCTTCCCATGCATCAGGAAGAAGAACATTTAGGGTTTCTCCAGTTTCTTTCCTTCGACATCTGATCTATTTTACTGCTTTTGGGGACTTCCCTGGTGGTCCAGTGGTTAAGACTCCACGCTTCCAATGCAGGGGGCACGGGTTCGATCCCTGGTCGGGGAACTAAGATCCCATATGCTGCGTGGTGCAGCCAAAAAAATTTAAAAAGTACTGCTTTTAACAACAATGGGAAATATCTCATAACCAAGTAACCAAGTTTACTATTATAAGTATACATGAAATAAAAATCAGTAGGCCTCTACTATGGATAAAGTGTGGACTTTGTGAGAAGCTTTTTTCATTTTGTCACTCAAAGGCTTTATGTGCAGTATTCTGGGTGGATGTCTGACATCAGATAAAAGGGACATTACCAGTGTAGACTTTTAAAGGGAAATGAAGGCTCAGAATGCTTATGCAAGGCTGTGTGTGGTGTGAGATCAAGTGTCGGTACCCCCAGGCCAGACCTCTTTCCACCCCACATACGTATATATGAACATTTTACTTTTATCCTGGAAAAGTGTATTCTGATATTAAGAACAGAGCTAGTCTCTGTGCCAGTAACTGCAGCTGAAAGGACTACTAAGAGACTATTCCTGCCTTCAGGAGGGATGTGGTGAAAGTATGTGCTCCACCTGTGGAAATATTAAAATGTTGATACCTAAGTTTTAACATCTTACTCTATTTTCCTAGAAGGAACTTTAGATAGAAAAATCCCATTTGGTTTTAATGTATGTAACGCTAACTTAGCAACTGTAAGCCATTTCGGTTCTACACCTGAACATTTGGAGCAAATTTTTTTCTTCTAGTGAAATGTGGGAATTTGGAGATCTTATAATAAGCATTTATATGTATATCAATAATCTTCCCAAACATGTTTTCACATAATTTAGTTTGGTTCTTGTATCCTTGTGAATTCGTGGAGTCAGGGTTTCTCCATTTTATAAATGAAGAAACCGGGGCTTGGAAGCACTAGGTGAGTTGCCTAGAGTGCTCAAGCACCAAGTGCTGGAGCATATGTTCTCATTTGGGATTTGTGTGCATGGGCTGTCTCATTGAAATGTGTTGGAATTCCTTAGCAATCAGAAGTATTTAAGGTGGTGGCATTGGTGGAAGAACTGAGAGAGAAGATTAACTCAAAAGAAGGTTTTAAAATATGCTCGCATTTCCATTTAGAATGGTTGAAGTCTTAATTCTAAGTGAAGAAAAAAAAAATCCTTGCCCAAAGGACCTGTATTTTAAAAAGGGCATGTGCATACCTGATGGTCTTTAACAGTGTCTGGATTTTTATTTTCTCAATTGAGGGAACCCAAAGTAGAAACACTGTATATATTAGTCACTCCTGCTATGTAGAATTAACATTAAAATTAAAAGGTTGTTCCAGATCATCTCTAACATCCCTTCTAGATGTAAAATTCCATGGTATTGGTTATTTTTATGTTAGATTATATAATGCTTCGTGTTTATCTTTTGGAAACTGAAGAATCAAGCCTGATTTTAAAGTTGCAGTAGACACTCCACTTGCGGTAGAGAGTTTGACATTTTGTGTTTGGAATTCAGATGCATTTACCCATAGAAACAATCCGCTAGTCCTCAGGTTTCTAAAACTGTGGAACCAGGTAGCTCAATTATATGATGGGTAAACTAGGCTTTGGGGAATTATGCAGGCAAAGCTGGCCATCAGGTGTGACATTGCTGCTTTGGGAAACATTCATTCTTCTGTAAGACTGGGAGTTTGTTTCTAGGTCTGTCAGACTCCTGTATTTACAAAGGGATCTTAAAATAATTTACTAAAGAGAACATTCTTATTTCACAATAGGGGCTATTGTACAGCTTAGCCAATGTTATCTAGCAACAGAATAGGGATAAGAACTTGGGTCTTCTAATTTGCGTTTTTCTGGAGCTGCTTGAGGTATTCTGAGTAGAGCCTTTTACTCTGGGAATAAGTAGTAATTTTTGCTTAAGCAAAGTTGCTTATTTTGTTGTGGTAGGGGGACTCTGCCTTTGATTGGATTGTATATTTCCAAGTCTTTATTTTCTTCAAAGGAAGAAAGATTGGGCCAGCAAGATTTACCACGAGGGCCTAGAGTTGTCATCACAGAATGATTTAAGTGGTCAGACTAAAGCAGTGATTTCAAATAGTAATGGGGGTGGGGGAACTTTGATTTGTTTTTAACTGTGATACTTAATATATTTAAAAATTTTCAAATAACATTAAAAGAAGGCTCAAGATTGTTATCTTTATTAAAAAAGGGATGTTAAGTCATCAACCTGAAGATTAAATACAAGTCACATTCTCTACAGACCCAAAGGGACTTATAAAACACATCCGTGTTATCTTCCTGTGTGTCTGTGTGTGTGTGTATGTTTGTGTATGTATGTATAATTAAAGCTCAAAGAGGTTGTGATTTTCTCAGGTTGTTCAGCTCATAAAAGTTGGAGATTCAATTCTAGTTCTTTTTTTTTTTTTTTTTTTTTTACTAGTTCCTGTTTACTTCTAATACAGAACAGCTTATTGGTCGCGCTTGTTTCTTTGTCTCCTTGGCTTATCTCAGTGGTATTGGCATTTGGGGCTGGATATAGTACTCCCCCCTTATCCTCAGGGAATACGTTCCAAGACCCCAGTGGATGCCTGAAACCATGGATAATACTGAACCCTATACATATGTTTTTTCCTATATATACCTCCTGTGATAAAGTTTAATTTATGTTAGGATGGTAAGAGATTAACAGCAAGAACATAATGAAGTAGAACAATTATAAAAATATACTATGATAAAAGTTGTGTGACTATGATCTTTCCCTCTCTCTCTTATAATATCTTATTGTACAAATGTAATGCATTTTCCATCTTAACTAAGCACTTACCATACACTGTGGCTGTAACTTTTCTAGTTTGAGGTGCTACAGCAAAGCTAGCAAGAATTTCTTTCCTCTTCACAATTTCATGGGTAGAAGGTTTGTTCTTACTGTAGATTGTAGCAACCTCTGCATATAATTTTTTTTTTCCTTTCCTTATTAAGTAGAGAACTTTCACCTTTTCACTTAAAAGAAGCACTTTACGGCTTCTCTTTGGCATATCCGAATTGCCACCATTTACTACTCTTGTGCTTTGGGGCCATCGTTAAGTTACTTAAACACAAGTGCTGCAATATGGAGACAGTGGATCTGAAAACCCAGAGGGCTGCTAAGTGAATAACGGGCAACATGTGTTGGACTAAGGGATGATTCATGTCTGAGGCAGAACGAAGGATGACTCGAGATTTCATCACGCTACTCAGAGAGAACAGCGAGAAATTAAAAACTTATGAATTATTTATTTCTGGAGTTTTCTATTTAATATTTCTGAACCACAGTTGACCGCAGGTAATTGAAATGTGAAAAGTAAAACTGTGGATAAGGAGGGGCTACTGTTACAGGGGTCGTTTACGCGGGCCTCTCACTGTTGTGGCCTCTCCCGTTGCGGAGCATAGGCTCCGGACGCGCAGGCTCAGCGGCCATGGCTCACGGGCCCAGCCGCTCCGCGGCATGTGGGATCTTCCCGGACTGGGGCACGAACCCGCGTCCCCTGCATCGGCAGGCGGACTCTCAACCACTGCGCCGCCAGGGAAGACCTCTAGTTCTTTTATATATGTGAAATATGATGAACTTCCTGGTGGCCAGAGCTGTATGTATTCAAGGTGAATTTAGGGATAGGAGAAATTACAGTAGAAGATTTCACTACTACAGTGAGAACTTTTATGGTTCAAAATGAGTTTATACCTTTTCTTTCATGGTAGTTGGAGCCTTAGTAGATGAACTACCATAAGCTAATAAAAAATGAAAATGCCTCTATTGGTGCCCAGTTTGTTTTTGTTTTTTTTTATTGGTCGAGTAGAGAATTTGTGTGAAGTGTTAGACTAATCTTTTAGCTGTTGTTGGAGAGTTAAATGATTATAAGGTGTTTGTCTTCCCAGTAAATGGCATTCCAATAATGGGGTAGAGAGCAGTGTGGAAGTGTTACACATCAGCCGACATTGCACAAAACCGTTTATGATACTGAGAGTATTGTATCATCCTGGAGGATTCTGAGTGTATCTAGACTCAGGCCTTTATTTCTGGGCCACCTAACTGCTTGCTTTTATGTAGCAAAAGATAAAAAACATCCAGAAAATATGCAGTGGTCATTTGGTTTAAACAGCTTGCTGCCTTTTGCTCTGTATAATTCCTCAGCAAATAATGACACTCAATAAATAATGAAATCTGATATAAAACCATTTTTAAAAAAAGGTTAAAGTATGAAAACTGTTTTAAATATGTCTGGCAAGAATGAGGATCTGGACACGACGTTGTATTTGTGTTGGAGCCAGTGCACACAGATACCACAAATACCTCTCTGAGAATTACTTATCCAGGAAGCAAGACTGAGGTACGTTAAGACAGAGAGGACAGTTGTGAAACTCTTAAAGAGCCTTTGTGATGTTTTAGATCCAGTAACAAATAACCTTTTTAGTGTTTAATTTTCCACACAGACCTGAAGGCTGGTTCAACACAGAGGTGGGGTAAAGTAGTATCGTACCTGGATCAAAATCAGTATGCTCAGAGCAGGAAAATGTGTGATCATTTGGTAATAAAGAGCACTGTTATGCTGATGTAAGAGAATTGCCATTCTGTCTGAATTCTGCTGGGCTTGTTCAGGACTTTTGTGAGGAAAAAAATTGGTGAATTGAGTGCTGAGTTCTACCCTCTTCCTAGGTATCTGATTTTAAGCATGTTAACTTTTCATTGCACAAATATTTACTGACTGTCTTTACATGTGCCATCATTGTTCTCAGTATCTAAAACCTGTGCCTCAATCGCCTACCTTGTCAATAAAGTGATTTTTTTAAAGCAGCTTTGGGGTGTAATTTAAATACCATAAAATCACCTGTTTTAAGTGTAGAAAAATTCTGTCATTCTAGAAGGAGACTTCTGGCTATTAGCAGTCATCCCTCATTCCCACCCCAGTTCTGGGCAACCACTAATGTACTTTCTGTCTCTATAGAGTTGCCTTTTCTGGATATTTTATATAAAAGAAATCATATGAAAAGTGGTCTGTTGTGTCTGGCTTCTTTTACTTAGCTTGATGGTTTTGAGATTCACCCCTGCTGTAAGCATGTACTTGGTATTCCATTGTATGGAGAGACCACATTTTGTTTATCCATTCATCTGATGATAGACATTTGGTTGTTTCCACTTTTTGGCTATATATAATAATGCTATTATGGGCATGCTAAGAAACTATTATGGACATGCTAAGAAACTATTGTATACTATTTTACGAAACTGCTGGACTTTTTCAGAGTGGCTGTACCATTTTACCTTTCCCATCAGCAATGTATGAGGGTTTTAATTTCTCCACATTTTTGACAACACTTGTTAATTGTCTGTATTTTCATTTATATAGTTGGGGTGAGGTAGTGTCTCGTGGTTTTTATTTGCATTTTCTTAGTAACTAGTGATGTTGAGAATCTTTTCATGTGTATATAGTCCATTCATATATCTTTGATGAAAAGTCTATTCAAATCTTGCTCATTTAAAAAGAAATTGAAGTATAGTTGAATTACAATATTGTGTTAGTTTCAGGTGTACAGCACAGTGATTCAGATATATATATGTGTGTGTGTATATATATATATATATATATATATATATTTCAGATTATTTTCCATTATGGGTTATTATAAGATATTGAATGTAATTCCCTGTGCTATCTTGTTGCTTATCTATTTTATGTTTAGTAGTTTGTATCTGTTAATCCCATGCTCCTAATTTGTCCCTTTCCCCTTTGGTAACCATAAGTTTGTTTTCTATGTCTGTGAGTCTGTTTCTGTTTTGTACATAGATTCATTCGTATTATTTTTTAGATTCCCCGTATAAGTGGTATCATGTAAAATTTGTCTTTGTCTGACTTACTTCACTAAGTATAATATTCTCTAGGTCCATCCATGTTGCTGCAAATGTCAGTATTTCATTCCTTTCTGTGGCTGAGTAATATTCCACTGTGTGTATATATTACATCTTGTTAAGCCAGTCATCTGTTGATGGGCACTTGGGTTGTTTCCACGTCTTGCTTTTTCCCCATTAAAAAATTTTTTTTTGTCTTCTTATTAATGAGTTGTAAGAGTACTTTATATATTCTAGACACAAGTTCCTTATCACGTACATAATTTACAAATATTTTCTCCCATTCTGTGGCTTATCTTTTGGTTTTCTTGATGGTGTCTTTTGAAATGCAAAAGTTTTAAATTTTGATGAAGTCCAATTTATCAGTGTTTTCTTTTTCCATTATCCTTTGACTGTGTGTTCTCCAAGCATGATTTTAACCCATCTGGAAGGACGTTTTGGATACTGGGATGTTGAGTCTGTTAGTTTTGTAACGTTTTCCATCGGACCAAGCTTATTTTCAGTATTTACATACAGGAGCTACAAAATAAATGTTCTTCATTAAATTTACTCTGTTTTGGAAAATTCATCTTAGACATGGTTACCTTCTTTCAGAATAAGTTAGCATCTGCTGCAGATTCTGTTGTCAACCTGAGCAGGCATCGACATTTTTTGTGAAGTTTTTTTACTTAATGCTGATTTGTTTATAAAACATTACCAGTTGAATATGAAAATTATTTTCATCTCATAATTGCCCTGTTTAGACTTATGTGTTCTTCAGAAAATCACCATTTATAAATTATTTTCAAAGCATCTAAGATTAATTGCCAGATAATTTTTATGGTTAAAATAATTAAAAAATACATTTGAGATGGATTTTTATCAGATGCAAATGAAAGGCATTTATGTCTGTGGTGGGAGGTTATGGTGCCTGGCTGTAAAAGGCTAGTTTCAGTTCTATGAGAAAGAATAAAACCAAATTTGCATTCCACAACTTTTATTTTGTTTCATGAATACAGTCAAGTCAGTTCCACAAGTTCGTTTGCTTTGGATCAGGGTTTCTGTTGACATTTTGGGCTGAGTAATTCTCTGTTGTGTGGGGCTGTCCTGGGCATTGTATTCTTGGCCTCTGCCCACTAGGTGCCAGTAGCATCTCCTCGCTTTTGACAACCAAAAATGTCTCTAGATGTTGACATGTGCCCTGGGAGACAAAATCACCTCCCCATAAAGAACCACTGCTTTAGATGATATCTGGACGTATGATTCCAATAAATAAGTGATAGTAATGGAATCCAAAGAAGTCCCCCCCTTTCCCCCAAATAGGAGTGGGAATTGTCCATCAGCTGTGCCACTGGGATTGATGAAGTGGTCTTTGCATGCAGCCCATGAAGTTTAGAGGCTGATGGTTCTTCCTGGCCCTCGTAAAGCACTTCTCCACATTCTGTCTCCCCTGGCTGCCAGCTTCTTCCTTTATGTCTTTTGTGCATGTTGGTCTCACACGTTGGTCTTCTAAGGGCAAAGCAGAGACCGTGTACCCTCCCCCACCACACCCCCACCCTCAGTTATTTTAACATGAATATGTGGTGACCAAGTCCAGACAGCTATTGGGAGAAAGTGAACTTGACGAAAAGGAGGAGGACTGAGTTGGATTTCCTCTGCTTAAACTTTTAAAACTTTTCCACTGTGATACAAAAAGCCCCAAAGCATGTGGCAATGTGAATTTACAGAGTGACCAGAGAGGAGTGTGTGAGGAAAAGGTAACTAAGTGTTGTAAGCAAACCAGAATTGCTGTACTCCTGTTAAAACAGGGGTATGTTGCTCTAACTCAGTCCACTTCCTCTTATCAGCCACTTCATAGTGCTCCACTGATGGATCTGTCATATACACGGAGACAGATATTGTATATACATGCACCAGGAGGCTGCAGGATGATTACTCAGAGAATCACAGATAAGAATTTCCTGACATTTGTCTCTATAAAGTCCCAGCCCTAACCTTGCAGTTTTAACCTTTAAATGGCATACAGACTCCAAAGGCCCTTTACACGGCAGCAGTATGATCTACGCCTAGTACTTGGGGAATAATCTGGTAGTTAATAACTGTTATACAGTTTTGGATAGAGTAGCACCCACCTTGTATGGTGTTCTCATGAAATTGTGGCTATGAAATGGTCACTGGTTGCAACAGTATGGAACCATTATGATTTTTTTTTCTCTTATAAATTTATCTATTTATTTATTTTTGGCTGTGTTGGGTCATGGTTGCTGTGCGTGGGCTTTCTCTATTTGTGGTGAGCAGGGACTACTCTTTGTTGGGGTGTACGGGCTTCTCATTGCAATGGCTTCTCGTTGTGGAGCAGGGCCTCTAGGTGCATGGGCTTTAGTAGTTGTGCCTCGAGGGCTGTAGAGCGCAGGCTCAGTAGTTGTGGCACACGGGCTTAGCTGCTCTACGGCGTGTGGGATCTTCTGGACCAGGGCTCGAACCCATGTCCCCTGCATTGGCAGTTGGATTCTTAACCACTGTGCCACCAGGGAAGTCCTGGAACCATTATGATTTTTAAAGGTCCCCCTTTGTCTTTCCTCCTTGCTGTTTAGTGAAAACTCTGGCTATCATATTTTTTCCCAAATCACATTTTGCTCAATTCTTTTCTTTCATAATAGCTACTTTCTCCTTCAACTGACGTCAGACTCTACTGCCTCCTATACTTTTTCTAATTGCTTTCTCTTCTGTCTCAGTCTGAGCCTTAACAATGGCAAAGAAAAATTTAAGAAGGCTTACTTTGGGAAGGGAGGGGCCAGAGCAGCTTAGTTATTTACTAATTGTAATGTTTCTTACTAACTCTCCTTAACACGTGTGTAACCTGTCCTCTTAGAGTCAGGAGTGCTGTCACGTGTGCAGGAAACTGAGCTGGGGAGGAGGACGTGAACTTTACTGAGGGCCTGCTCTGTGTCCAGCGCCCACCTGCGCTTCTTGGGCATTGTTTTATTTAATCTTCAAGGAGCCATTTGAGGAGTGTTTTTGTCCCCTGTTGCAGCCGAGGAGATGACTCACAGAGAGATTAATTTGTCATTCTCACTGAGGGCCAGTATTCAAATGCAGGTCCCTCTGACCCCAGTTCTGTGCTGTGTCTCTTTTGCGGCCTTTTCTGGTTAGTAGTGCTGCCATCACAAAGGGAAGGGGAAGGAACTGTGGGTCCCCCAGAGGAGTGGGTACCATGAAAGACACTGGTATCAGGGGTGGGAGGTTATGATGCCTGGATGCAAAGGCAGTTTCAGGTCTATGAGAAAGAATAAAACCAACTGTATTCTTAGAAGAGTGCTGCTTTCTGGAAGGATCGTCTTGATTTGAGGTGGCAGCTGTCACTTCCCTCAGGGCATAGAAAATATGATTTAACTGCTGGACAACTCTTCACAAATCAGTGTCACAAATCAATTAATCAGTGTCATGATTAATTAAGTGCACATTAATTCTACCGGTATTAAAAGTGTCTTTAGGGCTTCCCTGGTGGTGCAGTGGTTAAGAATCCGCCTGCCAGTGCAGGGGACATGGGTTCGAGCCCTGGTCCGGGAAGATCCCACATGCCGCAGAGTAACTAAGCCCGTGCACCACAACTACTGAGCCCGTGCTCTAGAGCCTGCGAGCCACAACTACTGAAGCCTGCGCACCACAAATACTGAAGCCTGTGCACCTAGAGCCCATGCTCTGCAGCAAGAGAAGCCACCGCAATGAGAAGCCTGTGCACCTCAACAAAGACCCAACACAGCCAAAAAATAAATAAATAAAACAAATATATATTCAAAAAGGAATGTTTAAAAAAAAAAGAAAATCTAACTGGTGTGCCAAGCCACAACTTCACAGCTATTATTGCTCAGAAGTATTTAAAAAAAAAAAGTGTCTTTAATTTCCCTCTTGAAGGAGATATGAATACTCTAAAACAGTATCAGTTCCTTGAGTTTAGAATGCACTGATTTGGTCTTTTTTGGCTGGGGTAGATAGGTGAGGGGGTAAGGTAAGGATTGTATTTATATATATGCATGTATGAAATTGGGTATTTGTGCTGGTTTGTGAATTTGCCTTGGAACGTCAGAAAGCTTCTTGCCTCTTTCTTTAATGATTGCTTTCCAAATTAACCTTTTTCTGAGGGAAGAAACATCAGGAGAGACGGAGTAGTAGAAAGAAGGGCAAGAAGAAGAGGGAGTTGCTGGGTCACTCACCTGAAATGCTTCCTTGGCCTACAGCTTTCTTCAACTTTGGAATCTCTTCAGTAACTTGCTGAGTGGGAGGGACTATAGGGGAAATAAGATCACCAAGGAAGTGAGAAGTAAGTAGGAGTTGCTGGAGAATTGATGGCTATGTAACAGTTTCTCAAACAGGAAAGGAGATTTATACTTGTACTTAAAGCTGGGGGAAAGGTTTACACTTGCTACTGGAACTGAGTTGACGTTTAACTTCTCATCTGAAAACACTATGAATTAACTATTTTAAGCTGTGAAACCATTCATAATAACATAGCTGGCAATTAATCATCTAGTATTTGTCTCTTAAAAAATGATGTATTACAGCTCCACCAGGTGGCTGCCAGCAGAGTGAATGGCAGGAGGAGGGAGAAGCTGCTCTTGATTGTATTTGTGCATCATTTTGACTATATCAAAATTCACTTTAATGCAGGGCAAAGAAGAGAGGCCGTGGCAGGTTTTTCTAGGAAGTCTGGCAAAAAAAATTCCCACAAGATCACTATGACTCACTTTTGACATAAAAATACCCAAAACTCATCAACAGTTTTCTGACAGGTTAGTTGTACCGTGGGGGTCACATCTTTTGGTACCCTCATTCCAGCTATTATTTTTGGTTTTCATGAAAGGGAAGAGGATGCTTAGGCCCACAGGTTAGTTTTGGCTGTGACCGTTAGACACTTGAGTGTGACCTAGCTCAAACGCTAAGTATTGTAACCTGTAATGCACCACAGTAGAGTAGGAAAGAATGCTGGTGACCTGAATTCCGTTTTAGGCTCTGCTCCTATTAGGCAAGTGGCTTCTTTTTTCTGGCCCTCAGTTTTCTTATCTGTGAAATGAGTGAATTATACTGACTGATCTCTGGAAACTCTTAGCCATGTGCACCAGCATTTGAGTGATTTTTGCTTTAATTTGGAGAAGAATAAACTTGTTAAATGTTTGAAACCAAATATAAAGGATGAGGGAGAAAAGCTGTATTTAGTGTAGACATTTACATTTACA
>NW_006773157.1:1850870-1907744 GCF_000442215.2 Lipotes vexillifer | reverse complement strand
TTTTTGCAGTACGCGGGCCTCTCACTGTTGTGGCCTCTCCCGCTGCGGAGCACAGGCTCCGGACGCGCAGGCTCAGCGGCCATGGCTCACTCACGGGCGCAGCCGCTCCGCGGCACGTGGGATCCTCCCGGACCGGGGCACGAACCCGTGTCCCCCTGCATCGGCAGGCGGACCCTCAACCACTGCGCCACCAGGGAAGCCTGACATTTACATTTTTTAAATTAAACTCTACGTTATGATGATGATAAGAACTAGAAAGAGCCAATCTTCACTTTTCTCTCTCTAGTTCTAATATGGCACAGATGTAATAATAAAGCCCACATGCAGCCTCACTGAAAGTATCTGATTAGACATAAAATGTTAAAAAAAAATCTGATAAGTAAATTGACCTATCAAATTGTTTTAGGCAGCACAAAGAATGAAAACAAAACAAAACAAAAGACCACCGAGCTGCTAAAACTTTGAAAGGTAAAATTCATTTTCCCAATTTATTGGTTCTGTTCTCATTTAGATTTAGAGAAAAGAGAAAGAAATAGCTTCTTTGTATGTGTTAAGTAAATATCTTCTCACTTGAAAATCAACGACAGTATGTAATTGAAATTTTAGGAGCTCTGAGTGACACATTGGTTTATCCTCTTGTATTCTAGACATTGATTAATAAAATGAACCATCCTTAATGGATCCAGATACTCTGAATTGCAGTTTGTAAGTAAATATATGACATCTTCATTGATTTAATTTTTTCATGTTAGTTGAAGACACTGACTTGAAAAAAGCGTAACCCACATTTTATTCCAGTTTCTAACAATACAGCCAGCCTAGGAAATATCAAGAACTGGCTGTGGTGCCGGTGGGAGTACTAGTCCCATGCTCCTTCTACTTGCCCCTTAAAAACAGTGAGTTCATTGTTGTACTCTTTGTGCTCCCCCCCTTAAAAAAAAAAGTCAATTCATTATTTTAAAAATTTACCCATGAATGAAGACTGATTCCATGTGGTGGCTCCTCCTAACCTTAAAAAAGAAATCAGTTTATACATTTTTTGCTACCTTCCTTGGTTCAGTTTTCCTTCTTCCATATGTGCTTTTATCGGCATATTGCTATGCCACTTGCTTGAAGTTTGAAACGTTAGCTTTGGATGCAACATAGACTTTGATCTGAGTTTTTTTTTTTTTCCTATGAGACATTTACATGAAAGCAGAATCCTTGATTTTAATAACTTATGTGTTCTTCCTGGTTATTTCTTACCTGAGCTCCATTATGAGGGGCACTGCAGCTGGCTGCTATGGGATTGATTGATAATTAATAAAATACTATAACTTAAGGTAGAAATTAAGAAGAAAGAACTACTGATTTCTTAAAGAGACAAGGTAAACTCAGGTTTTCAAATATTGGCACAGACCTGTTAATTTAAGAGTAACAATTCTGGTTTTGGTGAAAAATTTTAGAAAGTTAGTTTCAGAAGGGGACTTATGTCAAAGGTAAAGTCTTAAATTTATTTGAAATTTAATATTTTGGTTAAAAAAGAGGTTTTACTTTTGGCAGACCAGTTCTTTTTTTTTTTTTAACATCTTTATTCGAGTATAATTACTTTACAGTGGTGTGTTAGGTTCTGCTTTATAAAGTGAATCAGATATATATATACATATATCCCCATATGTCCTCCCTTTTGCGTCTCCCTCCCACCCTCCCTATCCCACCCCTCTAGGTGGTCACAAAGCACCCAGCTGATGTCCCTGTGCTATGTGGCTGCTTCCCACTAGCTATCTATTTTACATTTGGTAGTGTATATTTAAGTCCATGCCACTCTCTCACTTCGTCCCAGCTTACCCTTCCCCCTCCTCGTGTCCTCAAGTCCATTCTCTACATCTGTGTCATTATTCCTGTCCCATCCCTAGGTTCTTCAGAACCTTTTTTTTTTTTTAGATTCCATATATATGTACTAGCATACGGTATTAGTTTTTCTCTTTCTGACTTCGCTCTGCATGACAGACCTTAGGTCCATCCACCTCACTACAAATAACTCAATTTCATTTCTTTTTATGGCTGAGTAATATTCCATTGTATATATGTCCCACATCTTCTTTATCCATTCATCTGTTGATGCACACTTAGGTTGCTCCCACGTCCTGGCTATTGTAAATAGAGCTGCAGTGAACATTGTAGTACATGACTGTTTTTGAATTATGGTTTTCTCAGGGTATCTTCCCAGTAGTGGGATTGCTGGGTTGTATGCTAGTTCTATTTTTAGTTTTTTAAGGAACTTCCATACTGTTCTCCATAGTGACTGTATCAATTAACATTCCCAGCAACAGTGCAAGAGGGTTCCCTTTTCTCCACACCCACTCCAGCATTTATTGTTTGTAGATTTTTTTTTTTTTTTTGCGGTACGCGGGCCTCTCACTGTTTTGGCCTCTCCCGTTGCGGAGCACAAGCTCCAGACGCACAGGCTCAGCGGCCATGGCTCACAGGCCCAGCCACTCTGCAGCATGTGGGATCTTCCCGGACCGGGGCACGAACCCGTGTCCCCTGCATCGGCAGGCGGACTCTCAACCACTGCGCCACCAGGGAAGCCTGTTTGTAGATTTTTGATGATGACCATTCTGACTGGTATGAGGTGATACCTCATTGTAGTTTTGTTTTGTTTTTTTAAATTTTAAAATTTTATTTATTTTTTTATATAGCAGGTTCTTATTAGTCATCAATTTTATACACATCAGTGTATACATGTCAATCCCAATTGCCCAATTCATCACACCCCCACCCCCACCATGCTGTGGCTTTCCCCCCTTGGTGTCCATATGTTTGTTCTGTACATCTGTGTCTCAACTTCTGCCCTGCAAACCAGTTCATCTGTACCATTTTTCTAGGTTCCACATACATGCATTAATATACGATATTTGTTTTTCTTTTTCTGACTTACTTCACTCTGTATGGCAGTCTCTAGATCCATACACATCTCAACAAATGACCCAATTTAGTTCCTTTTTATGGCTGAGTAATATTCCTTTGTATATATGTACCACATCTTCTTTATTCATTCGTCTGTTGATGGGCATTTAGGTTGCTTCCATGACCTGGCTGTTGTAAATAGTGCTGCAGTGAACATTGGGGTGCATGTGTCTTTTTGAATTATGGTTTTCTCTGGGTATATGCCCAGTAGTGGGATTGCTGGATCATATGGTAGTTCTATTTTTAGTTTTTTAAGGAACCTCCATACTGTTCTCCCTAGTGGCTGTATCAATTTACATTCCCACCAGCAGTGCAAGAGCGTTCCCTTTTCTCCACACCCTTTCCAGCATTTATTGTTTGTAGATTTTCTGATGATGCCCGTTCTAACTGGTGTGAGGTGATGCCTCATCGTAGTTTTGATTTGCATTTCTCTAATAATTAGTGATGTTGACCAGCTGTTCATGTGCTTCTTGGCCATCTGTATGTCTTCTTTGGAGAAGTGTCTGTTTAGGTCCTCTGCCCATTTTTGGATTGGGTTGTTTTTTTAATATTGAGCTGCATGAGTTGTTTATATATTTTGGAAATTAATCCTTTGTCCATTGATTCATTTGCATATATTTTCTCCCATTCTGAGGGTTGGCTTTTTGTCTTCTTTATGGTTTCCTTTGCTGCGCAAAAGCTTTGAAGTTTCATTAGGTCCCATTTGTTTACTTTTGTTTTTATTTCAATTACTCTAGGAGGTGGATCAAAAATGATCTCGCTGTGATTTATGTCAAAGAGTGTTCTTCCTATGTTTTCCTCTAAGAGTTTTATAGTGCCGGGTCTTACATTTACATCTCTAATCCATTTTGAGTTTATTTTTGTGTATGGTGTTAGAGAGTGTTCTAGTTTCATTTTTTTTACATGTAGCTGTCCAGTTTTCCCAGCACCACTTATTGAAGAGACTGTCTTTTCTCCATTGTATATCCTTGCCTCCTTTGTCATAGATTAGTTGACTGTAGGTGCATGGGTTTATCTCTGGGCTTTCTATCTTGTTCCATTGATCTGTGTTTCTGTTTTTGTGCCAGTACCATATTGTCTTGATTGCTGTAGTTTTGTAGTATAGTCTGAAGTCAGGGAGTCTGATTCCTCCAGCTCTGTTTTTTTCCCTCAAGACTGCTTTGGCTATTCGGGGTCTTTTGTGTCTCCATACAAATTTTAAGATTTTTTGTTCGAGTTCTGTAAAAAATGCCATTGGTAATTTGATAGGGATTGCACTGAATCTGTAGATTGCATTGGGTAGTATAGTCATTTTCACAATATTGATTCTTCCAATCCAAGAACATGCTATATCTCTCTATCTGTTGGTATCATCTTTAATTTCTTTCATCATTGTCTTATAGTTTTCTGCATACAGGTCTTTTGTCTCCCTAGGTAGGTTTATTCCTAGGTATTTTATTCTTTTTGTTGCAGTGGTAAATGGGAGTGTTTCCTTAATTTCTCTTTCAGATTTTTCATCATTAGTGTTTAAGAATGCAAGAGATTTCTGTGCATTAATTTTGTATCCTGCAGCTTTACCAATTTCATTGATTAGCTCTAGTAGTTTTCTGGTGGCATCTTTAGGATTCTGTGTACAGTATCATGTCATCTGCAGACAGTGACAGTTTTACTCCTTCTTTTCCAATTTGTATTCCTTTTATTTCTTTTCTTCTCTGATTGCCATGGCTACGACTTCCAAAACTATGTTGAATAATAGTGGTGACAGTGGACAACCTTGTCTCGTTCCTGATCTTAGAGGAAATTCTTTCAGTTTTTCACCACTGAGAATGATGTTTGCTGTGGGTTTGTCGTATATGGCCTTTATTATGTTGAGGTAGGTTCCCTCTATGCCCACTTTCTGGAGATTTTTTTTTAATCATAAATGGGTGCTAAATTTTGTCAAAAGCTCTTTCTGCATCTATTGAGATGATCATATGGTTTTAATCCTTCAATTTGTTAATATGGTGTATCACATTGATTGATTTCCATATATTGAAGAATCCTTGCATCCCTGGGATAAATCCTGCTTGATCATGGTGTATGATCCTTTTAATGTGTTGTTGGATTCTGTTTGCTAGTATTTCGTTGAGGATTTTTGCATCTATATTCATCAGTGATATTCATCTGCAGTTTTCTTTTTTGTAATATCTTTGTCTGGTTTTAGTATCGGGGTGATGGTGGCCTCATAGAATAAGTTTGGAAGTGTTCCTTTCTCTGCAATGTTTTGAAAGTGTTTGAGACGGATGGGTGTTCGTTTTTCTCTAAATGTTTGATAGAATTCACCTGTGAAGCCATCTGGTCCTGGACTTTTGTGTGTTGGAAGATTTTTAATCACAGTTTCAATTTCATTGCTTGTGATTGGTTTGTTCATATTTTCTCTTTCTTCCTGGATCAGTCTTGGAAGGTTATACCTTTCTAAGAATTTGTCCGTTTCTTCCAGGTTGTCCATTTTATTGGCGTAGAGTTGCTTGTAGAGTCTCTTGATGCTTTGTATTTCTGCGGTGTCTGTTGTAACTTCTCCTTTTTCATTTCAAATTTTATTGATCTGAGTCCTCTCCCTCTTTTCCTTGATGAGTCTGGCTAATGGTTTATCAATTTTGTTTATCTTCTCAAAGAACCAGCTTTTAGTTTTATTGACTTTTGCTGTTGTTTTCTTTGTTTCTATGTTATTTATTTCTGCTCTGATCTTTATGATTTCTTTTGTTCTGCTAATTTTGAGTTTTGTTTGTTCTTCTTTCTCTAGTTCCTTTAGGTGTGAGTTTAGATTGTTTGAGGTTTTTCTTGTTTGTTGATGTAGGCTTATATAGCTATAAACTTCCCTCTTAGAACTGCTTTTGCTGCATCCCATAGGTTTTGGATCATCGTGTTTTCATTGTCATTTGTCTCTAGGTATTTTTTGATTTCCTCATTGATCTGTTGGTTATTTCATGACGTATTGTTTAGCCTCCATGTGTTTGTGTTTTTTACTTTTTTTCCCTTGTAATTCCTTTCTAATCTCTTAGCGTTGTTGTCCGAAAAGATGCTTGATATGATTTCAATTTTCTTAAATTTACTGAGGCTTGATTTGTGACCCAAGATATGATCTATCCTGGAGAATGTTCCGTGCACACTTGAAAAGAAAGTGTAATCTGCTGTTTTGGGATGGAGTGTCCTATAAATATCAATTAAATCTATCTGGTCTGTTGTGTCATTTAAAGCTTCCATTTTCCTTATTTATTTTCATTTTGGATGATCTGTCCATTGGTGCAACTGAGGTGTTAAAGTCCCGCACTGTTATTGTGTTACTGTCGATTTCCTCTTTTATAGCTGTTAGCAGTTGCCTTATGTATTGAGGTGCTCCTATGCTGGGTGCATATATATTTATAATTGTTATATCTTCTTCTTGGATTGATCCCTTGATCATTATGTAGTGTCCTTCCTTGTCTCTTGCAACATTCTTTATTTTAAAGTCTATTTTATCTGATATGAGTATTGCTACTCCAGGTTTCTTTTGGTTTCCATTTGCATGGACTATCTTTTTCCGTCCCCTCACTTTCAGTCTGTAAGTGTCCCTAGGTCTGAATGGGTCTCTTGTAGACAGAATATATATGGGTCTTGTTTTTGTATCCATTCAGCAAGCCTGTGTCTTTTGGTTGGAGCATGAAATCCATTCATGTTTAACGTAATTATCGATATGTATGTTCCTGTGACCATTTTCTTAATTGTTTTGGGTTTGTTTTTGTAAGTCTTTTTCTTCTCTTGTGTTTCCCACTTGGAGAAGTTCCTTTAGCGTTTCTTGTAGAGCTGGTTTGGTGGTGCTGAATTCTCTTAGCTTTTGTTTGTCTGTAAAGCTTTTGATTTCTCCATTGAATCTGAATGAGATCCTTGCCAGGTAGAGTAATCTTGGTTGTAGGTTTTTCCCTTTCGTCACTTTAAGTATATCATGCCACTCCCTTCTGGTTTGTAGAATTTCTGCTGAGAAATCAACTGTTAACCTTATGGGAGTTCCCTTGTATGTTATTTGTCGTTTTTCCCTTGCTGCTCTCAATAATTTTTCTTTGTCTTTAATTTTTGCCAATTTGTGTACTATGTGTCTCGGCGTGTTTCTCCTTGGGTTTATCCTGTATGGGACTCGCTGTGCTTCCTGGACTTGGGTGGCTATTTCCTTTCCTATGTTGGGGAAGTTTTTGACTATAATCTCTTCAAATATTTTCTCTAGTCCTTCCTCTCTTCTCCTTCTGGGACCCCTATAATGTGAATGTTGTTGCGTTTAACGTTGTCCCAGAGGTCTCTTAGGCTGTCTTCATTCCTTTTCTTTCTTTTTTATTTGGTTCCACAGCAGTGAATTCTACCATTCTGTCTTCCAGGTCACTTATCTGTTCTTCTGCATCAGTTATTCTGCTATTGATTCCTTCTAGTGTAGTTTTCATTTCAGTTATTGTATTGTTCATCTCTGTTTGTTTGTTCTTTAATTCTTCTAGGTCTTTGATAAACATTTCTTTCACCTTCTCGATCTTTGCCTCCATTCTTTTCCCGAGGTGCTGGATCATCTTTACTATCATTAATCTGAATTCTTTTTCTGGAAGGTTGCCTACCTCCACTTCATTTAGTTGTTCTTCTGGGGTTTTATCTTGTTCCTTCATCTGGTACGTAGTCCTCTGACTTTTCATCTTGTCTTTCTGTGAATGTGGTTTTTGTTCCACTGGCTGTAGGATTGTAGTTCTTGTTTCTGCTGTCTGCCCTCTGGTGGATGAGGCTATCTAAGAGGATTGTGCAAGTTTTCTCATGGGAGTGACTCAGCAAGATCCTTTTTGACCCACCTCCTGCTAGTATTGGAGGGTCTCTTGCAGAGGCGGGGGTGGCTGTGGTTCACTGCGGTGGCAGTAGTTCTGGTGAGTGAGTACTCATTGACTTGTCATTGTAGTTTTAATTTGCATTTCTCTAATGATTAGTGATGTCGAACATTCTTTCATGTGTTTATTGGCAATTTGTATATTTTCTTTGGAGAAATGTCTATTTAGGTCTTCTGCCATTTTTGGATTGGGTTGTTTGTTTTTTTGATACTGAGCTGCTTGAGCTGCCTGTAAATTGTGGAGATTAATCCTTTGTGAGTTGCTTCATTGGCAAATATTTTCTCCCATTCTGAGGGTTGTCTTTTCGTCTTCTTTATGGTTTCCTTTGCTGTGCAAAAGCTTTTAAGTTTCATTAGGTCCCATTTGTTTATTCTTGTTTTTATTTCCATTTCTCTAGGAGGTGGGTTAAAAAGTGTCTTGCTGTGAGTTATGTCATAGAGTGTTCTGCCTATGTTTTCCTCTAAGAGTTTTATAGTGCGTGGCCTTACTTTTAAGTCTTTAATCCATTTTGAGTTTATTTTTGTATATGGTGCTAGGGAGTGTTCTAGTTTCATTCTTTTACGTGTAGCTGTCCAGTATTCCCAGCACCACCTATTGAAAAGACTGTCTTTTCTCCATTGTATATTCTTGCCTTCTTTATCAGAAGTAAGTTGAACCATATGAGTGTGGATTTATCTCTGTGCTTTCTATCTTGTTCCATTGATCTATATTTCTCTTTTTGTGCCAGTACCATACCATCCTGATTACTGTAGCTTTGTAGTAAAATCTGAAGTCCGGGAGCTTTATTCCTACAGCCCCATTTTTCTTTCTCAAAATTGCTTTGGCTATTCGGGGTCTTTTGTGTTTCCATACAAATTGTGAAATTTTTTGTTCTAGTTCTGTGAAAAACGCCATTGGTAGTTTGATAGGGATTGCAGTGAATCTGTAGATTGCTTTGGGTAGTGTAGTCACTTTCACAATGTTGATTCTTCCAATCCAAGAACATGGTATATCTCTCCATATGTTTGCATCATCTTTAATTTCTTTCATCAATGTCTTATAGTTTTCTGCGTACGGGCCTTTTGTCTCCTTAGGTAGGTTTATTCCTATGTATTTTATTCTTTTTGTTGCAATGGTAAATGGGAGTGTTTCCTTAATTTCTCTTTCAGATTTTTCATCATTAGTGTATAGGAATGCAAGAGATTTCTGTGCATTAATTTTGTATCCTGCAACTTTACCAAATTCATTGATAGCTCTAGTAGTTTTGTGGTAGCATCTTTAGGATTCTTCATGTATAGTATCGTGTCATCTGCAAACAGTGACAGCTTACTTCTTTTCCAATTTGGATTCCTTTTATTTCTTTTTCTTCTCTGACTGCTGTGGCTAAAACTTCCAAAACTATGTTGGATAATAGTGGTGAGAGTGGACAACCTTGTCTTGTTCCTGATCTTAGTGAAAATGGTTTCAGTTTTTCACCATTGAGAACAATGTTGGGTGTGGGTTTGTCATATATGGCCTTTATTATGTTGTGGTAAGTTCCCTCTCTGCCTACTTTCTGGAAGGTTTTTATCATAAATGGGTGTTGAATTTTGTTGAAAGCTCTTTCTGCATCTATTGAGATCATCATATGGTTTTTCTCCTTCAGTTTGTTAATATGATTTGTCACATTGATTGATTTGCGTATATTGAAGAATCCTTGCATTCCTCGGATAAACCCCACTTGATCATGGTGTGTGATCCTTTTAATGTGCTGTTGGATTCTGTTTGCTAGTATTTTGTTGAGGATTTTTGCATCTGTGTTCATCAGTGATGTTGGCCTGTAGTTTTCTTTCTTTGTGACATCTTTGTCTGGTTTTGGTATCAGGGTGAGGGTGGCCACATAGAATGAGTTGTGGAGTGTTCCTCGCTCTGCTATATTTTGGAAGAGTTTGAGAAGGATAGGTGTTAGCTCTTCTCTATAAACATTTGATAGAATTCGCCTGTGGAGCCATCTGGTCCTGGACTTCTGTTTGTTGGAAGATTTTTAGTCACAGTTTCAATTTCAGAGCTTGTGATTGGTCTGTTTACATTTTCTATTTCTTCCTGGTTAAGTCAAAGAAGGTTGTGCCTTTTTAAGAATTTGTCCATTTTTTCCAGGTTGTCCATTTTATTGGCTTACAGTTGCTTGTAGTAATCTCTCATGATCATTTCTATTTCTGCAGTGTCAGTTGTTACTTCTCCTTTTTAATTTCTAATTCTGTTGATTTGAGTCTTCTCCCTTTTTTTCTTGATGAGTCTGGCTGGTGATTTATCAGCTTTGTTTGTCTTCTCAAAGAACCAGCTGTTAGTTTTATTGATCTTTGCTATTGTTTCCTTCATTTCTTTTTCATTTATTTCTGATCTGCTCTTTTTGATATCTTTCCTTCTGCTAACTTTGGGTTTTTTTTCTTCTTTCTCTAATTGCTTTAGGTATAAGGTTAGGTTGTTAATTTGAGGTGTTTCTTGTTTCTTGAAGTAGGATTGTATTGCTATAAACTTCCCTCTTAGTACTGATTTTGATGCATTCCATAAATTTTGGGTCATCGCGTTTTCATTGTCATTTGTTTCTAGGTACTTTTTGACTTCCTCTTTGATTTCTTCAGTGATCTCTTCGTTATTTAGTAGTGTATTGTTTAGCCTGCATGTGTTTTTATTTTTTGCAGATTTTTTCCTGTAATTGATGTCCAGTCTCATAGTATTGTGGTCAGAAAACATACTTCATATGATTTCAGTTTTCTTAAATATACCAAGGCTTGATTTGTGATCTGAAATGATCTATCTTGGAGAATGTTCCATGAGCACTTGAGAAGAAAGTGTATTCTTTTGTTTTTGGATGGAATGTCCTATAAATGTCAATTAAGTATGTCTTGTTCAATGTATCATTTAAAGCTTGTGTTTCCTTATTTATTTTCATTTTGGATGATCTGTCCATTGGTGAAAGTGAGTGTTAAAGTCCCCTACTATGATTGTGTTACTGTTGATTTCCCCTTTTATGGCTGTTAGCATTTGCCTTATCTATTGAGGTGCTCCTGTGTTTGATGCATAAATATTTACAATTGTTATATCTTCTTGGATTGATCGCTTGATCATTATGTAGTGTCCTTTAAAGTCTATTTTGTCTCATATGAGAATGCTACTCCAGCTTTCTTTTGATTTCCCTTTGCATGGAATATCATTTTCCATCCCTTCACTTTCAGTCGGTATGTGTCCCTAGGTCTGAAGTGGGTCTCTTGTAGACAGCATATATACGGGTCTTGTTTTTGTATCCATTCAGCCAGTCTATGTCTTTTGGTTGGAGCATTTAATCCATTTACATTTAAAGTAATTATCGATATGTATGTTCATACTACCATTCTCTTAATTGTTTTGGGTTTGTTATTATAGGTCTTTTCCTTCTCTTGTGTTTCCTGCCTAGAGAAGTTCCTTTAGCATTTGTTGTAAAGCTGTTTTGTTGGTGCTGAATTCTGTTAGCTTTTGCTTGTCTGTAAAGGTTTTAATTTCTCCTTCGAATCTGAATAAGATTCTTGCTGGGTAGAGTCATCTTGGTTGTAGGTTTTTCCCTTTCATCGCTTTAAATATGTCCTGCCACTCCCTTGTGGCTTGCAGAGTTTCTACTGAAAGATCAACTGTTAACCTTATGGGGATTCTGTTTTATGGTAGTTGTTGTTTTCCCCTTGCTGCTTTTAATATTTTTTCTTTGTATTTAATTTTTTATAGTTTCATTAGTATGTGTCTTGGCATGTTTCTCCTTGGATTTATCCTGTGTGGGACTCTGTGCTTCCTGGACTTGACTATTTCCTTTCCTATATTGGAAATTTTCAACTGTAAGCTCTTAAAATATTTTCTCAGTCCCTTTCTTTTTCTCTTCTTCTTCTGGGATCCCTATAAATCGAATGTTGGTGCGTTTAATGTTGCCCCAGAGGTCTCTAAGACTGTCCTCAATTCTTTTCATTCTTTTTTCTTTATTCTGCTCTGCAGTAGTTATTTCCACTATTTTATCTTCCAGGTCACTTATCCACCTTCTGCCTCAGTTATTCTGCTATTGATTCTTTCTAGAGCATTTTTAATTTCATTGATTGTGATGTTCATCATGTTTGTTTGCTCTTTAGTTCTTCTTGGTCCTTGTTAAACGTTTCTTGTGTTTTCTCCATTCTATTTCCAAGATTTTGGATCATCTTTACTATAATTACTCTGAATTCTTTTTCATGTGGACTGCCTGTTTCCTCTTCATTTGTTTGGTCTGGTGGCTTTTTGCCTTGCTCCTTCATCTGCTGTGTGCTTCATTTTCTTCTCATTTTGCTTAACTTACTATGTTTGGGGTCTCCTTTTTGCAGGCCACAGGTTCTTGGTTCCTGTTGTTTTTGGTGTCTACCCCCAGTGGCTAAGGTTGGTTCAGTGGGTTGTGTAGGCTTCCTGGTGGAGGCGACTAGTGCCTGTTTTCTGGTGGATGACATTCGATCTTGTCTTTCTGGTGGGCAGGACTGTGTCCAGTGGTATGTTTTGGGGTGTCTGTGACCTTATTATGACTTTAGGCAGCCTCTCTGCTAATGAATGGGGTTGTGTTCCTGTCTTGCTAGTTGTTTGGCATAGGGTGTCCAGCACTGTAAGTTGCTGGTCGTTGAGTGGAGCTGGGTCTTAGCATTGAGATGGAGATCTCTGGGAGAGCTTTTGCCATTTGATATTACGTGAAGCTGGGAGGTCTCTCGTGGACCAATGTCCTAAACTTGGTTCTCCCACATCAGAGACACAGGCCTGACAGCCAGCCAGAGCACCAAGATCCTGTCAGCCACATGGCTCAGACGAAAAGGGAGAAAAAATGAAAGAAAAAAAAAATAAGATAAAATAGTTTGTTAAAAAAATAAAAAATAATTATTAAAAATAAATTCAAAAGTAATAAAAAAGAGAGAAAGAAGAGAGCAACCAAACCAAAAAACAATCCACCAGTGATAACAAGTGCTAAAAACTATATTTTTTAAAAAAAAGACAGACAGAACCCTAGGACAAATGGTAAAAGCAAAGCTATACAGACAAAATCACACAAAGAAGCATATACATACACACTCACAAAAAGAGAAAAAGGAAAAAAAAAATATATCCAGGTACATGGGGAGTTTCTTGCCTTTCGGGAAGTCTGAGGTCTTCTGCCAGCATTCAGTAGGTGCTCTGTAGGAGTTGTTCCCCATGTAGTTGTATTTCTGATGTATTTGTGGGGAGGAAGGTGATCTCCATGTCTTACTCCTCCGCCATCTTGAAAGTCTCCTCCAGACCAGTTCTTCTTAATAACCACATGATGAAAGTTTATCAATGAAAAAATGCACATGCGCATATACACACTTTATATATTATATGTCATTCCTAGCAGGTTTTTAAAAATTTTTAATGTTTATTTATTTATTTTTGGCTGCATTGGGTCTCAGTGGCGGCACACGGAATCCTTTGCTCTGGCGCGCAGGCTTCTCTCTACTTATGGCACGTGGGTTGCAGAGGGCATGGGCTTACAGTTGCGGCTTGTGGGCTCAGTAGCTGTGGCATGCAGGTCTAGCTGCTCCCTGACATGTGGGACCCTAGTTCCCTGACTAGGCATCAAACCCGCATCCCCTGCATTGGAAGGCGGACTCCGAACCTCTGGACCACCAGGGAAGTCCTTTCCTAGCAGTTTTGAGACTGAATAATTCCTGCATATCATTTTGTTGAGCAGAAACTATGGCAACGTTCCAAATATATAATCCTAGCTCTGGAATTTAAAATTTAACTTCTAGTTTTCTGTGTCTTACTAATTGTGAGTTTGAGAAATATTTAAACAAATTTTTTAATTATTGAAGTATAGTTGATTTATAATGTGTTAATTTCTGCTGTACAGCAATGTCATTCGGTTATACATATATATACATTCCTTATCATATTCTTTCCCATTATGATTTATCACAGAATATTGAATGTAGTTCCCTGTGCTATACAGTAGGTCCTTTTTGTTTATTCATCTTGTATAGTATAATAGTTTGCATTTGCTAACCCCAAACTTCCAATCCTTCCTTCTCCCACTCCCCTCCCCCTTGGCAACCACAAGTCTGTCCTCTGTCTGTGAGTCTGTTTTTGTTTCATAGTTTTGTTCATTTGTGTTGTATTTTAGACTCCACATATAAGTGATATCATATGGTATTCGTCTTTCCCTTTCTGAGTTACTTCACTTAGTACGATAATCTCTAGTTGTATCCATGTTGCTGCAAATGGCAATTATTTCATTTTTTAAAAATGGTTGAATAGTATTCCATTGTGTATATGTACCACATCTTCTTTATCCATTCGTCTGTCAGTGGACATTTAGGTTGTTTCCATGTCTTGGCTATTGTGAATACTGCTGCTATGAACATAGGGATGTGTGTATCTTTTCAAATTATAGTTTTGTCCAGATATATGCCTAGGAGTGGAATTGCTGGATTATATAGTAATTCTATTTTTAGTTTTCTGAGGAATCTCCATACTGTTTTCCACAGTGGCTGCACAAACTTACATTCCTACCAACAGTGTAAGAATGTTCCCTTTTCTCCACACCCTCTCAGTATTTGTAATTTGTGGACATTTTAATGGTGGCCTTTCTGACTGGTGTGAGGTGGTACTTCATTATAGTTTTGATTTGCATATTTCTTATAAATGGCGATGTTGAGCATCTTTTCATGTGCCTACTGGCCATCTGTATGTCTTCTTTGGAGAAATGTCTGTTTAGGTGTTCTGCCCATTTTATGATTGGGTTGTTTGTTTTTTTGTTATTGAGTTGTATGAGCTGTTTGTGTATTTGGGAAATTAAGCCTTTGTCAGTTGTGTGATTTGCAAATATTTTCTCCCAGTCTACAGGCTGTCTTTTTGTTTTGCTTATGGTTTTCTTTGCTCTGCAAAAGCTTGTAAGTTTGATTGGGTCTATTTGTTTATTTTTGCTTTTATATCTATTCCCTTGGGAGACTGATCTAAGAAAACATTGGTACAATTTATGTCAGAGAATGTTTTGCGTATGTTCTCTTCTAGGAGTTTTATGGTGTCATGTCTTATATTTAAGTCTTTAAGCCATTTTGAGTTTATTTTTGTGTGTGGTGTGAGGGTGTGTTTTAACTTCATTGATTTGCATACAGCTGTCCAACTTTCCCAATACTACTTGCTGAAGCAAATGTCTTTTCTCCATTGTATATTCTTGCCTTCTTTGTCAAAGATTAATTGATCATAGTTGTGTGGGTTTATTTCTGTGCTCTCTATTCTGTTTCATTGATCCATGTCTGTTTTTGTGCCAGTACCATGCTGTTTTGATTACTGTAGTTTTGTAGTATTGTCTGAAGTCTAGGAGGGTTATGCCTCCTGCTGTGTTCTTTTTCATGAGGAATATTTTATATGTTCATCTTAGTATGCATTAAAAAGGAGTTTGTGGCCATTTGGCTGTATATTCTTACTATAACCCAGTTAGTGGCCTGTCATTTTACTTCTCTAAGCTAATTTTCCACATCTGTATAAAATGGAGGTTATCATTATGGGTGTGAGAGATGGGAGTTCAGGTTAGAACAATTTCTGATGTCTCTTTAAGTTCTAAATATTGTATGACATTAGGGAAGCAAAATGCTCCATTGGTTCCATGACCACATCTATATTTGTTCATCATTGACTTGGTAATTTACTGTTAAGAATTTCACTAGTTATACCCATGTTGCACATGGATTTCTGAAAGATTTGGTTCTTTCCTAAATCATTTAATTTGCTTGGCTTTCTGTATTAAAATTTGCCAGGGTGTCTTTGTCAACAAGAATTTGAGTTGGCTTTCAAAGAATCTGAAGAAGGCTGAATATATATAAATGGAATGGGGTCATTTATCAGTATCCATTCTTTTATTTCATTAATTGACTTAATGTGTCAGCATTTGGCCCAGGGACTATGTGTAACCATTTTGTTACTGGTTTAGCTTTGCTGCTATCTTCCTTTTAGTTTGCAGTAAGTACAAAATGGTTACAAATTCTTGACTCTTCTCGCAGTCTTCCAGCTTCCATAAAGTATGTAAGCAATACATGTAGCTGTTTTTCTTTCTCTTCTGCTTGCTCTTTACTGGGTGTTTGCTTAGATGACTGTTTTGTTCTCTACTACTATGTAACCTAGTCACAATAGTTTTTATGTTCTTAAAGAAAAAAGCCAATTAATTGAATTAAATTATGTCATCATTACTTTTATAATCAAATGATCAGAGAAGGAAACTATCCTAATAAATCAGAGGCCCTTTGAAATCCTTGCATAAAGAGAATTATTAATCTGGTATCTTATTGAGAAAATTGACCATTGTATATTGGTTTTGTACTTTCCATGGTAATATTGTGTCATTTATTTAGATATCCTTGGAACAGAAGATCTTATTGTGGAAGTGACTGCCAATGATGCCGTGAGGTTTTATCCCTGGACCATTGATAATAAATACTATTCAGCAGATATCAATCTATGTGTGGTGCCAAACAAATTTCTCGTCACTGCAGAGATTGCAGAGTCTGTTCAAGCATTTGTGGTTTACTTTGACAGCACACAAGTAAGATTTTGTTTTCCATGGACCTTGAATAAGAAATTATTTTGTGCTTTGTTTTTTTTAACCTTGCATTTTCTGTGAGTTCTCTTAATGTCTCTTCTTCTGTTTTTGTTTCTATGTTTCTTTCTCCTCCCTCTAGATATCTGGTCTCGAGAGTGTTTCCTCCTGGCTTCCACTGGCAGAAGCATGGTTACCTGAAGTGATGATCTTGGTTTGCCATAGAGTGTCTGAAAATGGTATGGCACTCCAGTGGGATTGTAGGTGGTACATACGTTGTTACATTTGCCATTCCTTGGTAAACAATACATTGGTTTCCTTAACTTAGAACAGTATATCTTGTGTGATTTTGTTACCTTACAAAAATATTTTCAGCTATTTCTCTTTGGAATCTTGCAATATTTCCATTTTATTTTTTAAGAATGGACACTTGGGGTTTGAGAAATCATTTTCCTTATATTTATTTTGTATGCCCTTAGAATAACATTGACATTAAAGGTAACACTTTGAGATTGTGGAGAGTATTGCAGCAATATTCATGTTTTATTTTATTTTTGCTTATAAAGAATCTTTTGCGTGTTATTTTAGGTGTAAACCGACAGAAGGCTCAAGAGTGGTGTATCAAACATGGCTTTGAATTAGTAGAACTTAGTCCAGAAGAGTTGCCTGAGGAGGATGGTAAGTATTTATGTGTCAGGAAAAAGCATGGCATTTGGATTCAGATATGAGCGATTATTTTAATTCAGGGAAGAAGAATCAGAGTGATATCCAAAACACATGTTCACTAGCTCTTTGAAAAGATTTGTGCAGAATTCATTGATGCAGTCTGTTAATTGAATAATCCGTTTATTTGGTTTTACCACCCATTTTAGGACTTTTGAAATGTTTGTTTTTCTTATGGATAAAGGTAGAGATTTCTACCTTAAATCTTAGTCGTTTTCCCAGTCTCTTATCTTTTCTCTGCTGCCAAAAAAAAGAGGGTTTGATCTATATTCATAAATAAAGTTTGTGTTTTTTATTTTGAATTCCTAGTAACCTGAGGTTGAATTCCCAGGAATCCTAGGGGACATGTCAATACTACTTGTATGTCTTTTGGATATTTGAAACCACAAATAGACCCAGAATGCGCACCCCCAGGGTAACTCTGCACTTACCTGTCTTCTACTATACTTTGGACCTTCTGTTTATTCCGCCTCTTTTTCCCCATCCCCCATTCCTCTTCTCATCTTTTCTTCCAAGTACCACTATGCTAGCTGCTGTGGAATCTACCAAGATAAGATGGGTTTTGGCCCACCAAAACCTTATAATCTGGTATAAGAGATGAAACAGGTATACCAACAATTGAATTACCAAGTGGAACATCATAAGTATTATAAAAATATGTATATTGGTGCTATGGTGTTTCAGAGACGGAAGAGGTTATTTATCTTCAGAAGTTTAGAGAACGCATTGGTATGTGAAATCTCACATGTCAGCAGCTCCATGGGGAAGAAATGGAGAAGGTACTGGACTTAGAGTTAGAGGACTGGTAGCAAGATGCCAGTTGTTGTAAAAGACGTTCTAAGTAGGGCAGCCAACATGAATTAAAGTGCATAGAGAGGCTAAAAGTAATTATTACGTGAAACCTGTATTTTATTTTCCTGAGAAACCTGTGTTTTTTTAAAAAAGAAATTAAGAAACACTTTTCTATATCCTGGCTTATTTAGAAGTTTTGCAAATGTTGTTACCTTCAGGAATAAAGCCCTGCCTGAGAAGAAGACAAAAATGAAAGAAAAAGGCTGATTTTTCTTCCTGTACATTTTTAAGAATATTGAAAATTAATAAGTATAGTTTCTCTTCCATGTTTTTCTAGGACTCCTTAAACCTGTGCCTGTTTTGTGTATGTCAGCACGTGTGTGATTGCTTACTTCTGGCATTAGAATGTTCTCTTCTTCCCATTGTCCTTGAGGGTCAACATTTGAGTCATTTATTTTATCTGTTTTTATTTTGGAATCTTTGCTCCTTTATACCACTGTGCTTCTCCTTGCCCCTGTCTGCATAGTGTTCTTGTATTAATTCAGCTTAATCTTTTATTTTAAATTATTCAATCTTGTTCCTTTATTATGATTTTGTGTCTTGTATATAAGACTCTTTTTTTCTTTTTTGGCCATGCCGCACAGCTTGTGGGATCTTAGTTTCCCGACAAGGGATCAAACTGGGGCCTGTGGCAGTGAGATTGTGGAGTCCTTACCACTGGAGTGCCAGGGAATTCCCTAATTCAGCTTAACCTTAAAATAGATTTCAACATATCATCTTTATGTAAGTTAACTAAAACCTTCCTAGAATGTTTTTTTTTTTTTTTTTTTTATAATACACAATGTATTTATTTATTTATTTATGGCTGTGTTGGGTCTTCATCTCTGTGCATGGGCTTTCTCTAGTTGTGGCAAGTGGGGGTCACTCCTCATCGCGGTGCGCAGGCCTCTCACTATCGCGGCCTCTGTTGTTGCGGAGCACAGGCTCCAGACGCGCAGGCTCAGTAATTGTGGCTCACGGGCCTAGTTCTCCTGGAATGTTTTTTTTTTTTTTTTTTTTTATAATACACAATGTATTTATTTATTTATTTATGGCTGTGTTGGGTCTTCATCTCTGTGCATGGGCTTTCTCTAGTTGTGGCAAGTGGGGGTCACTCCTCATCGCGGTGCGCAGGCCTCTCACTATCGCGGCCTCTGTTGTTGCGGAGCACAGGCTCCAGACGCGCAGGCTCAGTAATTGTGGCTCACGGGCCTAGTTGCTCCATGGCATGTGGGATCTTCCCAGACCAGGGCTCGAACCCGTGTCGTCTGCATTGGCAGGCAGATTCTCAACCACTGCGCCACCAGGGAAGCCCCCCTAGAATGTTTTAATGCAAACTGTTCCCAAGCCATATACCCTTATCCTTTTTTTGGCATGTGTTATTCAAACATCAGTATGAGACTTTATGCTTCTTTGTGTTAAATTCAACTTATTGATTCTAGCTCTTTATTTCAGATCATATTTTTGGTTCCTGGTTATATCATCTGAAGTATTAGTTATTCTTTCAAGAATTGAATCATTCATAGTTAAGATAAACATAGCTTTTATTTCTTCATTTAGACACTGATGGTGATAAACTCATCTTTGTAGAGTATTTTCAGTTTAACCCTTCCCATATTTCTGTTAGGTTGGTAGGGTGGTATTCTTTAAATGATTCATCAGTTCCTGAGTTACTGTGTCTTTCAGGTACCATGTTAGTTTAGGTAGTGAGAATAAGTAGTGAGTGAGAACTCAGTGAGACATGACTCCTACTTTCAAAGAGTTTTCAGTCTAGAGGGGAAGGTTACACCAGTAAATTATTAGTTCCAGTGCATCTTTTCTATGGGAGAGGTGTATATAGTGGTGTCATCCCCACTTTTCTTTGAGGATAGCATGAGTGATTTGCCCTTAATCGAATAGCTAATAAGTTATAGAGCCTGGGTTCACATTCAGATCTTCTGACTTCTAATTCTGTGCTCTTCCTTTTAAACCACCCAGGACTGGGCCAGGCCACTAGAGACAGGTTCTGTATGGACTGTGCTCCGTAAACTCTTAGGAGACTTTTCTCTTTAAACCACATGAAAACTATTTCTGCTGTTATTTTCCATATGCAGTCTTACAATACTCATTAGCTGAAGGATTTCCATTTCCTTTGCACACACTCATATCTATTGGTACATTGTAGCTAAGAATACCACCTTATTATTGGTATACTAACTGGGATTACTGCCCTGTCATTTTGAGTAGTATCAATTAAAGTCCAGAAGCAAAATAGTACCCATACTAAACTAATGAAACTAAGTTGTGTAATTGATGGAAACTAACATTTTCAGGAGAATAAGAGTGGATTCCATTCATGAGGTAATGGGGTTGACTTTATTGTATAAATCTTTTATAATGTGTATTTATTGTTTTAGTTTCTAGAATATTCTTTTTTCAAATTGAAGTATAGTTGATTTACAATGTTATGTTAATTTCTGCTGTACAGCAAAGTGATTCAGTTATACATGTATATATACATATATATATATATATATACATTCTTTTTTATATTCTTTTCCATTATGGAAAATATCTCAGGATATTGAATATAGTTCCCTGTGCTATACAGTAGCACCTTGTTGTTTGTTCATTCTGTAGTAATGGTTTGCATCTACTAACCCCAAACTCCCGGTCCATCCCTCCCTTACCCCATGCCCCTTTGTCAACCACAAGTCTGTTCTCTATGTCTATGAGTCAGTTTCTGTTTTGTAGATAGGTTCATTTGTGCCATATTTTATTTTAAAAATTTTTTTATTTTTATAAATTATTTATTTTTTGGCTATGTTGGGTCTTCATTGCTGCGCGTGGGCTTTCTCTAGCTGTGGCGAGTGGGGACTACTCCTCATTGCGGTGCGTGGACTTCTCATTGTGGTGGCTTCTCTTGTTGTGGAGTACGGGCTCTAGGCGTGTGGGCTTCAGTAGTTGTGGAGCGTGGGCTTCAGTAGTTGTGGCTCGCGGGCTCTAGAGCGCAGGCTCAGTAGTTGTGGCGCATGGGCTTAGTTGCTCTGTGGCATGTGGGATCTTCCCAGACCAGGGCTCGAACCCATGTCCCCTGCATTGGCAGGCAGATTCTTAACCATTGCACCACCAGGGAAATCTCTGCCATATTTTAGATTCCATGTGTAAATGATATCATATAGTATTTGTCTTTCTCTTTCTGATTTACTTCATTTAGTATGATAATCTCTAGTTGCATCCATGTTGCTGCAAATGGCATTATTTCGTTCTTTTTTATGTCTGAGTGGTATTCCATTGTATACATGTACCACATCCTCTTTATCCATTCATCTGTTGATGGACATGTAGGTTGTTTCCATGTTTTGGCTATTGTGAGCAGTGCTGCTGTGAGCATAGGGGTGCATGTATCTTTTATTTTTTTTTAATTTTTTAAATTAATTTATTTATTTTTGTCTGTGTTGGGTCTTCATTTCTGCATGAGAGCTTTCTCTAGTTGTGGTGAGCAAGGGCCACTCTTCATCGCGGTGCGCGGGCCTCTCACTGTCGTGGCCTCTCTTGTTGTGGAGCACAGGCTCCAGACGCACAGGCTGAGTAGTTGTGGCTCGCAGGCCCAGTTGCTCCGCGGCATGTGGGATCTTCCCAGACCAGGGCTCGAACCCGTGTCCCCTGCATTAGCAGGCAGACTCTCAACCCCTGCGCCACCAGGGAAGCCCTGCATGTATCTTTTTGAATTATAGTTTTGTCCAGGTATATTCCCAGGAGTGGGATTGCTGGATCATATAGTAATTGTATTTTTAGTTTTCTGAAGGACCTGCGTACTGTTTTCCATAGTAGCTGTACCAATTTACATTCCCACCAGCAGTGTAGGAGGGTTCCCTTTTCTCCACATCCTCTCCAGCATTTGTTATTTGTAGACTTTTTAATGATGGCCATTCTGACTGGTGTGAAATGATACCTCATTGTAGTTTTGATTTGCATTTCTCTAATAATTGGTGATGTTGAACATCTTTTCATGTGCCTACTGGCCATCTGTATGTCTTCTTTGGAGAAATGTCTGTTTAGGTCTCCTGCTCATTTTCGATTGGGTTGTTTGTTTTTTTGTTGTTGAGTTGTACAAACTGTTTATGTATTTTGGAGATTAAGCCCTTGTCTCTTGCATCATTTGCAGATATTTTCTCCCATTCCGTAGGTTGTCTTTTCATTTTTTTTATGGTTTCCTTTGCTGTGCAAAAGCTTGTAAGTTTGATTAATTTTGTTTTTATTTCTATTGCCTTGGGAGACTGACTTAAGAAAACATTGGTACAATTTATGTCAGAGAATATTTTGCCTATGTTCTCTTCTAGGAGTTTTATGGTGTCATGTCTTATATTTAAGTCTTTAAGCCATTTTGAGTTTATTTTTGTGTATGGTGTGAGGGTGTGTTTTAACTTCATTGATTTGCATGCAGCTGTCCAACTCTCCCAGTACTACTTGTTGAAGCAAATGTCTTTTCTCCATTGTATATTCTTGCCTTCTTTGTCAAAGATTAATTGACCGTAGTTGTGTGGGTTTATTTCTGTGCTCTCTACTCTGTTTCATTGATCCGTATGCCTGTTTTTGTACCAATACCACACTGTTTTGATTACTGTAGCTTTTTAGTATTTTCTGAAGTCTGGGAGAGTTATGCCTCCTGCTTTGTTGTTTTTCCTTGGGATTGCTGTAGCAATTCTGGGTCTTTTATGGTTCCATAATAAGATTTTGGATTATTTGTTCTAGTTCTGTGGAAAATGTCATGGGTAATTTGATAGGGATAGCATTAAATCTGTAAATTGCTTTGGGTAATATTGCCATGTTAACAATATTAATTTATCCAAGAGCATGGGATATCTTTCCATCACTTTGAACCCTCTTTTATTTCCTTTATTAATGTTTTATAGTTCTCATCATATAAGTCTTTCACCTCCTTGATAAGGTTTATTCCTAGGTATTCCTTTTTTTTTTTTTTTTTTTTTTGCGGTATGTGGGCCTCTCACTGTCGTGGCCTCTCCCGTTGCAGAGCACAGGCTCCAGACTTGCAGGCTCAGCGGCCATGGCTCATGGGCCTAGCCACTCCACGGCATGTGGGAACTTCCTGGACTGGGGCACGAACCCATGTCCCCTGCATTGGCAGGTGGACTCTCAACCACTGCACCACCAGGGAAGCCCTTAAAAGGAATTTTTATTTTACATTCCTTTTCTGATATTTCATTGTTAGTGTAAAGGAATGCAACTGATTTCTGAATGTTAATCTTGTATCCTGCTACTTTGCTGAATTCATTTATTATATCTAGTAGTTTTTGTGTGGCGTTCTTAGAGCTTGCTATATATAGTATCATGTCATCTGAATATAGTGACAATTTTACCTCTTCCCTTCCAATTTCGATACATTTTCTTTTTCGTATCTGATTGCTGTGGCTAGGACTTCCAATATTATGTTGAATAGAAGTGGTGAGACTGGGCATCCTTGTTCCAGATTTTAGAGAGAATGATTTCAGCTTTTCATCATTGAGTATATTGGCTGTGGGTTTGTCATAAGTAACTTTTATTGTGTTGAGATATGTTCCCTTTATACCCACTTTGGTAAGAGTTTTTATCATTAATGGATGTTGATTTTGTCAGGTGGTTTTTCTGCATCTAATGAGATGATCATGTGGTTTTTGTCTTTTGTTCATGCGGTGTATCACATTGATTGATTTGCATATGTTGAACCATCCTTATGAATATAGGATGAATCCCACTTGGTCATAGTGTATGATCTTTTGTATATTTTGTTGGATTCAGTTTGCTAATACTTTGTTGAGAATTTTTGCTTCTATATTCCTCAAAGATACTGGCCTGTAATTTTCTTTTTTGGTGGTATCTTTGTCTGGTTTTGGTATCAGGGTGATAGTGACTTCATAGAATGTCTTCGGGAGTGTTCCCTCCTCTTCAGTCTTTTGGAAGAGTTTGAGGATTGGTAAAAGTTCTTTGTATGTTTGGTAGAATTCACCTGTGAAGCCATCTGGTCCTGGATTTTTGTTTGTAGGGAGTTTTTTTTTTTTTTCTTTTAATTACAGATTCAATTTCACTTCTAATGATAGGTCGTTTCAAATTATCTGTTATATTCTTGATTAAATTTTGATGGGCTGTATGTTTCTAGAAACTTGTTCATTTCTTCTAGGTTGTTGAATTTGTTGGTATATAATTGTTCATAGTATTCTCTTATGGTTGTTTTGTATTTTTGCGGTCTTGGTTGATATTTCTCCTTTTTCATTTCCTATTTTGTTTATTTGGGTTCTCTCTCTTTTCTTTATGGTGAGTCTGGCTACTCACCATAAAGAAAAGTTTGTCAATTTTGTTTACCCTTTCAAAGATCCAGCTCTTCATTTTATTGATTTTTTTTCTATATTGATTTTTTTTTCTATTTTGGGTTCTCTCTCTTTTCTTTGTGGTGAATATGGCTCTATTGTTTTGTGCCCTAGTATGTCATCAGTCCTAGAGAATATTACATGGGCACTTGAAAAGAATGTGTATTCTGGGTTTTTTGAATATGATGCCCTGAAAATATCAATTAAGTCTAACTGTTCTATTGTATAATTTAGGATATCTGTTGCCTTATTGATTTTCTGTCTAGAAGATCTGTCCATTGATGTGAGTGGGGTATTAAAGTTGCCTACTATTATTGTATTCCTGTCAATTTTTCCTTTTATGTCTGTTAGTATTTGTTTTATGTATTTGGGTTTTCCTATATTAGGTACATATATGTTGATGAGTGTAAAATCCTCTCCTTTTATTGATCCTTTTGTCATTATATAGTGTCTTTCTTTATCTTTCTTTATGGCCTTTGTTTTAAAGTCTATTTTGTCTGACGTGGGTATCGCGACCCTCACTTTCTTGTCATTTCCATTTGCATGATATGTCTTTTTTCCATACCCTCACTTTCAATCTGTGTGTTTCCTTTGCCCTAAAGTGGGTGCCTTGTAGGCAGCATATTGTACTTTCTTGTTTTTTTATCCAGTCTGCCACTCTGTCTTTTGATTGGAGCATTTAGTCCATTGACATTTAAGGTAATTATTGATAAATATGTATTTATTGCCATTTTAAACCTTGTTTTCCAGTTGATGCTGTGTTTCTTCTTTGTCCCTTTCTTTTTCTTTTTTGCTTTTCATTTTGTGGTTTGATGATTTTCTTTTATTTTATGCTTGTGTTCTCTTCTTTTTGGTTTTTGTGAATCTATTGTATGTTTTTGATTTGTGGTTACCCTGTTTTTCAAGTATGTTAACTCCTTACTATATCTGCTTGCTTTAGACTGACAGTCATATAGGCTCAAATGCATTCTAAAAAAAAGAATCTACATTTTCTTACTCTCCTCTCCCACATTTTATGATTTGGATGGCCTCTTTTACATCTTTATGTTTATCCTTTTGCTCTTCCTTGCGTTTATCATCTCTTTCACAAATTGATTAAAAAAATTTTTTTTCCATCTGTATACTGGCTTACTTAAGTGATTTACTTTCCAGTTGTGATTTCCTCTTTCCTATATCTTCTTGCTTCTTTTCAAATTAGAGGAGACCTCTGAATATTTCTTTTAGGATAGGTTTAGTATTGCTGTATTCTTTTAGTTTTTGCTTCTCTGAGAAATTCTTTATCTCTCCTATTCTAAATGATAATTTTGCTGGGTAGAGCATTGTAGATTGCAGATTTTTCCCTTTCAAGATTTTGAATATGTTTTTCTACTCCCTTCTGGCCTGTGGTGCTTCTGTAGAGAAATCAGCTGATAGCCTTATGGGGATTCCCTTGTAATTAACTCTTTGTTTTTCTCTTGCTGCCTTTAGAATCCTCTCTTTATGTGTAACTTTTGCCATTTCGATTGTAATATGTCTTGGTGTAGGTCTGTTTGGGTTCATTTTGTTCGTGGCCTTCTGTGCTTTCTATATCTGGATATCTGTTTCCTTTATTAGGTTTGGGAAATTTTCAGGCATAATTTCTTCAAATACCTTTTCAATCTCCGTTTCTCTTCTTCTGGAATCCCTGTTATGCATAGAGTGGCATGCTTTATATTATCCCGTGGGTCTTTTTATATTGTTTTCATTTTTCTTTTCATTTGGCTTTCTGTCTGCTGTTCTGATTGGGTGGTTTTCACTATTTTATCTTCCAGATCAGTTACTCATTCTTCTGTATTATTCATTCTGCTAGTCATTGCATTTAGCTCAGCTTTAATCTCGGGAAATGAATTTTCTAATTTTTCTTGGCTCCTCCTTCTAGTTTCTAGTTTCTTTTTACAGTAATCTGCATTTTTTTCGGTAGACTTTCTTAATTCCTTTGGTATGTTCATTAGCTCCTTTTTGAACTTGGTGTCTGTTACACTGAAGAGGTCTGTTTCATTGTTCTTTTACGGGGATTCTCTTGGTCTGTTAACTGGGAGTGGTTTCTCTGCTTCTTCATTTTATGTATATTTCTCTTACTCTGTGAGTTTAGGAAAAACAGTTATCTACTGTGATCTTGGAAGGCTACTTATATGCAGGAGCATCCCTGTGTAGCTTGTGTGGGTTTAATGTATTTGGTGCAAGGGCTGCTTTTCATATGGATGCCTTCTGCATCTTTCCTCAGCATATGCTGGCTGTTATCCCCTTGATAGGGGGTGTGCAGATGCTGCAGCTCTTGTGCGCTCCCTATCAAGGGGATAACAGCCTGCAATGGCAGCACTGGCTGGTGCCCACTCCCAGGGCCCACGGTGACGGCTCATGTGTGCTTCTGGATCCCACAATGGTGGGGGCAGCAATTGGCGCCTGCTCCTGGATGTCTCAGTGCCTGCGGCGGCTCATGCCTGCCCTCAGAACTCGTGTAGGCTGTGTCCTGTCACGTGATACCATGCACATGGGGAAAGAGGCTCCTAAAGCGGTCCTCCCCTCTCCTTGCATGCCCCCCAACAGTGGCACCTTACCTCTATGGCGGGCCCAGGCTTCTTCCATGTACACCCTTGGTTGCGGCCATACCACCCTCCAGCTCCTTCAGGCTATCTCCGTGCAGCCAGCCCCAGTCGTCTCCCTGGGTCTGACCTCCAAAGCTCCAGCACCCAGCCCCCGCCTGCACCGACAGATGCACGTCTCAGGCTGGGGAGTGCAGGGCAGCCGTACTGACTGTCTGTGTAGGTCTCCCTCCATTTTGCCTTCTGCAGGTAGTTGCTGCACTTTCCTCCATGGCGCCGAAGCTACCCCTCTATCCTGGCTGATCTCCCCACCAGTGAGGGGACTTACTAGGGTGTCAGAACCTTTCCTCTTTCATAGCTCCCTCCCAGGGGTGCAGGTCCTGTCCTGATTCCTTTCTCTCGCTCTCTTTTTTTTCTTTTTCTTTTGTCCTACGTGGTAACATGGAGATTTTCTTGCCCTTTCAGAAGTCTGAGGTCTTCTGCCAGTGTTCTGTAGATGTTCTGTGAGAATCATTCCACCTGTAGATATATATATATATATTTTTTTTAACTACTTTTTTTTTTTTTTTTTTTGCGGTACGCGGGCCTCTCACTGTTGTGGCCTCTCCCGTTGCGGAGCACAGGCTCCGGATGTGCAGGCTCAGCGGCCATGGCTTATGGGCACAGCTGCTCTGCGGCATGTGGGATCTTCCCGGACCGGGGCACGAACCCGTGTGCCCTGCATCAGCAGCCGGACTCTCAACCACTGCGCCACCAGGGAAGCCCCTGTAGATATATTTTTGATGTATTTGTTGAAGGAGGGGAGCTCCACATCTTACTCCTCCACCATCTTGATCACTCTCCAGTTTCTAGAATATTCTTAACAGGAGCTCTAAGCTTTGTATTTCCTTAATTTTTTCCCTTTTTTTACTTAAGTTACAATGTGAAGTAACAAATGAGCAAGATAATTAAGCCACAGTTGTTTAAAAATGTGGCTTGTGGGCTATATATACATATACGGTCAGCCCTCTGTATCCAAGGGTTCTGCTTCCATGGATTCAACCAACAGCATACTGAAAATATTTGGAAGAAAAATTCCAGAAAATTCCAAAAAATTTACATAGTATTCAGTATTTTAAGTATTTAAGAGATGATTTAAAGTATGTGGGAGGAAAAAAAATGGGACAATGTGGGTAGATTATATACGAATACTATGCCATTTTATATAAGGCACTTGAGCATCTGCAGATTTTGGTATCCACAGTGGGGAGGGGGGTCCTGGAGCTATTCTCTCATGAATATTTAGGGATGAGTGTGTGTGTGTGTGTGTGTGTGTGTATGTATAAGTGCGTGTATAAGTATATATATTTTTTCTCCCTGATTAGATGACTTCCCAGAATCTACAGGAGTAAAGCGAATTGTTCAAGCCTTGAATGCCAATGTCTGGTCCAATGTAGTGATGAAGAATGGTAAGTAACTTGGGACTGAAAGTCCTGATGAGCTTTTTTCTCCTGTTCCTTGTAAGTTTTAAATTATTTGATTATATGTGGAAGCATTAGGATTATATGAAATCTGTGGATTTGTTCAATTTTAAGTCCCCAGTTGAAGACAGAGCCAAAAGAAACATTTCTAAGAATTTAAGATATATGTTTAATAGTTAACAAGAATTTAGAACTTGCCTATAATATGCCTGGCATTGTCTCTGGCTTTGAGAAATACCCCCAAAATTGTAAAACATGAATCCTAGCCTTAAGGAGCTCATAGTCCAGCTGAGGAATCAAAGTGTACACTTTTAAAATGCTACATAACTGTGCAAGGCAGTCTTTGATGAGCACAGAATGACTGATGCAAGTAGCAAAGGCAGAGAGGCCAGAGATGTGGCCTTTACTGTGGGCTTGAGTACAGAGAGAGAGTTTCAAGGCAAAAGCGGGTCTTGGCAGTCGTCTCACAGGATGGTCTAGATTTCGGTTGGTGAAGTGGGAGAGTGGCAAACAGTAGAGGAAGCATGGCATCAAGAATAATGGTTGTATGTTCTAGGGTCACTAGGAGTCTCTCACCTAGCAGTTGGAGATAGCTTAGGACAGAGAGGGCTGTATTCGAGGCAGGAGAATCTGGGCTTTTTCTTATAGGAAGCGGTGAGTCATTAGAGATTTCTTTTCTTTTGAATTTTATTTTTTATATAGCAGGTTGTTACTAGTTATCTATTTTATACATATTAGTGTATATAGGTCAATCCCAATCTCCCAATTCATCCCCCCCTCCCTGCTTTCCCCCTTGGTGTCCATCCATACATGTATTCTCTACATCTGTGTCTCTATTTCTGCCTTGTAAACCGTTTCATCTGTACCATTTTTCTAGATTCCATATATATGCGTTAATATACAATATTTGTTTTTCTCTTTCTGACTTACTTCACTCTGTATGACAGTCTCTAGGTCCATCTGCGTCTCTACAAATGACCGGATTTCATTCCTTTTTATGGCTGAGTAATATTCCATTGTATAATATGTATCACATCTTCTTTATCCATTCTTCTGTCGATGGGCGTTTAGGTTGCTTTCACGACCTGGTTATTGTAAATAGTGCTGCAGTGAACATTGCAGTGCATGTGTCTTTCTTTTTTTTGTGGTACGTGGGCCTCTCACTGTTGTGGCCTCTCCCGTTGTGGAGCACAGGCTCTGGACGCGCAGGCTCAGTGGCCATGGCTCATGGGCCTAGCCACTCCGCGGCATGTGGGATCTTCCCGGACCGGGGCACAAACCCATGTCCCCTGCATCGGCAGGCGGACTCTCAACCACTGTGCCACCAGGGAAGCCCTGCATGTGTCTTTTTGAATTATGGTTTTCTTAGTGTATATGCCCAGTAGTGGGATTGCTGAGTCATATGGTAATTCTATTTTTAGTTTTTTAGGGAACCTCCATACTGATTTCCATAGTGGCTGTATCACTTTACATTGCCACCAACAGTGCAAGAGGGTTCCCTTTTCTCCACACCCTCTCCAGCATTTGTAGATTTTCTGGTGAAGCCCATTCTAACAGGTGTGAGGTGATGCCTCATTGTAGTTTTGATTTGCATTTGTCTAATAATTAGTGATGTTGAGCAGCTTTTCAAGTGCCTCTTGGCCATCTGTATGTCTTCTTTGGAGAAACGTCTATTTAGGTCTTACCATTTTTGGATTGGATTGTTTGTTTCTTTAATATTGAGCTGCATGAGCTGTTTATATATTTTGGAGATTAATCCTTTGTCAGTTGCTTCATTTGCAAATATTTTCTCCCATCCTGAGGGGTTTCTTTTCATCTTCTTTATACTTTCCTTTGCTGTGCAAAAGCTTTTAAGTTTCATTAGGTCCCATTTGTTTATTTCTGTTTTTATTTCCATTACTCTAGGAGGTGGATCAAGACAGATCTTGCTGTGATTTATGTCAAAGGGTGTTCTCCCTATGTTATCCTCTAAGAGTTTTATAGTGTCCAGTCTTACATTTAGGTCTTTAATCCATTTTGAGTTTATTTTTGTGTATGGTGTTAGGGAGTGTTCTAATTTCATTCTTTTACATGTAGCTGTCCAGTTTTCCCAGCACCACTTATTGAACAGGCTGTCTTTTCTCCACTGTATATCCTTGCCTCCTTTGTCATAGATTAGTTGACCGTAGGTGCGAGAGTTTATCTCTGGGCTTTCTATCCTGTTCCATTGATCTACATTTCTGTTTTTGTGTTGGTACCATATTGTCTTATTTACTGTAACTTTGTAGTATAGTCTGAAGTCAGGGAGTCTGATTCCTCCAGCTCCATTTTTCGTTCTCAAGATTGCTTTGGCTATTCGGGGTCTTTTGTGTTTCCATACAAGCTGTGAAATTTTTTGTTCTAGTTCTGTGAAAAATGCCATCAGTAGTTTGATAGGGATTGCATTGAGTCTGTAGATTGTGTTGGGTAGCATAGTCATTTTCACAATAATGATTCTTCCAATCCGAGAACATGGTATATCTCTCCATCTGTTGGTGTCATCTTTGATTTCTTTCATCATTGTCTTATAGTTTTCTGAGTATGGGTCATTTACCTCCTTAGGTAGGTTTATTCCTAGGTATTATATTTGTTTTGTTGCAGTGGTGAATAGGATTGTTCCCTTAATTTCTCTTTCAGATTTTTCATCATTAGTGTTTAAGAATGCAAGAGATTTCTGTGCATTAATTTTGTATCCTGCAGCTTTACCAGATTCATTGATTAGCTCTAGTAGTTTTCTGGTGGCATCTTTAGGATTTTCTATGTATAGTGTCATGTCACCTGCAAACAATGACAGTTTTACTTCTACTTTTCCAATTTTTATTCCTTTTATTTCTTTTCTTCTCTGATTACCATGGCTACGACTTCCAAAAACTATGTTGAATAATAGTGGTGACAGTGGACATCCTTGTCTCGTTCCTCATCTTAGAGGAAATGCTTTCAGTTTTTCACCATTGAGAATGATGTTTGCTGTGGGTTTGTCGTATATGACTTTTATTATGTTGAGGTAGTTTCCCTCTATGCACACTTTCTGGAGAGTTTTTATCATAAATTGGTGTTGAATTTTGTCAAAAGCTTTTTCTGCATCTATTGAGATGATCATATGGTTTTTATGCTTCAATTTGTTAATATGGTGTATCACATTGATTGATTTGCATATATTGAAGAATCCTTGCATCCCTGAGATAAATCCCACTTGATCATGGTGTATGATCCTTTTAATGTGTTGTTGGATTCTGTTTCCTAGTATTTTGCTGAGGATTTTTGCATCTACATTCATCAGTGATATTCGTCTGTAATTTTCTTTTTTGTAGTATCTTTGTCTGGTTTTGGTATCAGGGTGATGGTGGCCTCATAGAATGAGTTTGGGAGTGTTCCTTCCTCTGCAGTTTTTTGGAAGAGTTTGAGAAGGATGGGTGTTAGCTTTTCTCTAAATGTTTGATAGAATTCCCCTGTGAAGCCGTCTGGTCCTGGACTTTTGTGTGTTGGAAGAATTTTAATCACAGTTTCAATTTCATTACTTGTGATTGGTCTGTTCATATTTTCTATTTCTTCCTGGTTCAGTCTTGAAAGATTATACCTTTCTAAGAATTTGTCCATTTCTTCCAGGTTGTCCATTTTATTGGCGTAGAGTTGCTTGTAGAGTCTCTTAGGATCCTTTGTATTTCTGCAGTGCCCGTTGTAACTTCTCCTTTTTCATTTCTTATTTTATTGATTTGAGTCCTCTCCCTCTTTTTCTTGATGGGTCTGGCTGAAGGTTTATAAATTTTGTTTATCTTCACCAAGAACCAGCTTTTAGGTTATTGGTCTTTGCTATTGTTTTCTTTGTTTCTATTTCATTTATTTCTTCTCTGATCTTTATGATTTCTTTCCTTCTAGTAACTTAGGGTGTTGTTTGTTCTTCTTTCTCTAGTTCCTTTAGGTGTAAGGTTAGATTGTTCATTTGAGATTTTTCTTGTTTCTTGAGGCAGGATTGTACGGCTATAAACTTCCGTCTTTGATCTGCTGTTGTTGCATCCCATAGGTTTTGGATCGTTGTGTTTTCATTGTCATTTGTCTCTAGGTATTTTTTGATTTTCTCTTTGATTTCTTCAGTGATCTCTTGGTTATTTAGTAATGTATTGTTTAGCCTCCATGTGTTTGTGTTTCTTATGTTTTTTTCCCTGTAATTTATTTCTAATCTCATAGCTTGTGGTTGAAAAAGATGATATGATTTCACCTTTCTTAAATTTACCAAGGCTTGATTTGTGACCCAGGATGTCATGTGTCCTGGAGAATGTTCCATGTGCACTTGAGAAGAAAGTGTAATCTGCTGTTTTCAGATGGAATATCCTATAAATATCAATTAAATCTATCTGGTCTATTGTGTCATTTAAAGCTTATGTTTCCTTATTAATTTTCTGTCTGGATGATCTGTCCATTGGCGTAAGTGAGGTGTTAAAGTCACCCACTATTATTGTGTTACTGTTGATTTCCTCTTTCATAGCTGTTAGCATTTGCCTTATGTCATAGCTGTTAGCATTTGCCTTATGTATTGAGGTGCTCCTATGTTGGGTGCATATATATTTATAATTGTTACATCTTCTTCTTGGATTGATCCCTTGATCATTATGTAGCGTCCTTCCTTGTTTCTTGTTACATTCTTTATTTTAAAGTCTGTTTTGTCTGATATGAGCATTGGTGCTCTAGCTTTCTTTTCCTTTCCGTTTGCATGGAGTATCTTTTTCCATCCCCTCACTTTCAGTCTGTATGTGTCCCTAGGTCTGAAGTAGGTCTCTTGTAGACAGCATATATATGGGTCTTGTTTTTGTATCCGTTCAGCAAGCCTGTGTGTTTTGGTTGGAGCATTTAATCCGTCCACATTAAAGGTAATTATCAACATGTAAGTTCCTGTTACCATATTCTTAATTGTTTTGGGTTTGTTTTTGTAGGTCCTTTTCTTCTCTTGTGTTTCTCACTTAGAGAAGTTCCTTTAGCCTTTGTTGTAGAGCTGGTTTGGTGGTGCTGAATTCTCTTAGCTTTGGCTTGCATGTAAACCTTTTGAATCCTCTGTCAAATGTGAATGAGATCCTTGCTGGGTAATCTTGGTTATAGGTTCTTCCCTTTCATCACTTTAAATATATTGTGCCACTCCCTGTGGCTGGCAGAGTTTCTTCTGAGAAATCAGTTGTTAACCTTATGGGACTTCCCTTGTATGTTATTTGTCGTTTTTCCCTTGTTGCTTTTAATAATTTTTCTTTGTTTTTAATTTTTGTCAGTTTGATTACTGTGTGTCTCAGCGTGTTTCTCCTTAGATATATCCTGCCTGGGACTCTCTGCGCTTCCTGGACATGGGTGGCTATTTCCTTTCCCATGTTACGTAAGTTTTCAGTTATAATCTCTTGAAATATTTTCTCGGCTCCTTTCTCTTTCTCTTCTCCTTCTGGGACCCCTATAATGTGAATGTTGGTACGTTCAGTGTTGTCCCAGAGGTCTCTTAGGCTGTCTTCATTTCTTTTCATTATATTTTCTTCATTCTGTTCTGTGGCAGTGGATTCCACCATTTTGTCTTCCAGGTCATTTGTCTGTTCTTCTGCTTTAGTTATTCTGCTATTGATTCCTTCTGGTGTATTTTTCATTTCAGTTAGTGTATTGTTCATCTCTGTTTGTTTATTCTTTAATTCTTCTAGGTGCTTTTTCTTTAATTCTTCTAGGTCTTTGTTAAACATTTCTTGCATCTTCTCAGTCTTTGCCTCCATTCTTTTTCTGAGGTCCTGGATCATCTTCACTATCATTATTCTGAATTCTTTTTCTGGTAGGTTGCCTATCTCCACTTCATTTAGTTGTTTTTCCAGGGTTTCCTTCATCTGGTACATAGTCCTCTGCCTTTTCATTTTGTCTGTTTTTCTTTGAATGTGGTTTTCATTCCACAGGCTGCAGGATTGTAGTTCTTCTTGCTTCTGCTGTCTACCCTCTGGTGGATGAGGCTATCTAAGAGGCTTGTGCAACCTTCCTGATGGGAGGGACTGGTGGTGGGTAGAGTGGGGTGTTGCTTTGGTGGGCAGAGCTCAGGAAAACTTTAATCTGCTTGTCTGCTGATGGGTGGGGCTGAGTTCCCTCCCTGTTGGTTGTTTGGCCTGAGACGACCCAGCACTGGAGCTGCAGGCTCTTTGGTGGGCTAATGGCAGACTCCAGAAGGGCTCACACCAAGGAGTACTTCCCAGAACTTCTGCTGCCAGTGTCCTTGTCCCTGCAGTGAGCCACAGCTGACCCCTGCCTCTGCAGGAGACCGTCCAGTGCTAGCAGGTAGGTCTGGTTCAGTCTCCTGTGGGGTCACTGCTCCTTCCCCCTGGGTTCTCATGAACACACTACTTTGTGTGTGCCCTTCAAGAGTGGAGTCTCTGTTTCCCCCAGTCTTGTCAAAGTCCTGCAGTCAAATCCTGCTATCCTTCAAAGTTTGATTCTCTGGGAATTCCTCCTCCCATTGCTGGACCCCCAGGTTGGGAAGCCTGATTTCCAACCTTGGAAGCCTTGACTTCGAAGAAGTGGGTGGACTTCTGTGGTTTAATTGTTCTCCAGTTTGTGAATCACCCATGCAGCAGTGATGGGATTTGATTTGTGATTGCCCCCCTCCTACCGTCTCATTGTAGCTCTCCTACCGTCTCATTGCAGCTTCTCCTTTGTCTTTGGACGTGGGGTATCTTTTTTGGTGAGTTCCAGTGTCTTCCTTTCAATAATTGTTCAGCAGTTAGTTGTGATTCCGGTGTTCTCGCAAGAGGGAGTGAGCGCACATCCTTCTGTGCTGCCATCTTGAACCAATCCGAGATTTCTTAACAAGAGAGTGATGCAAAGAAGTTGGCATTTCTGAAAGGTTATTGTCGTGGTGGGTTTGGCAGTTGAAGCAGGTGCAGGTAGAGCCTGAAGTCAGGAGACCAGGCAACAGTGGCTACAGCTCAAAACTGGGGCCTGGGCTTATGTGGTGGCAGTAGCCATGGGGTGAGAAGCTGGATCTGAAGTGCAGTCTGAAGGGGGTCAGTTTAGTTGGTGCACATTAGGCTCTTATTGTCTGTATTAGTTCCCTCGAGGCTGCAGTAACAAAGTACAACCAACTGGGGGCTTAGAACAACAGGTATTTATTGTCTCACAGTACTCGATACCAGAGGTCCAAAATCAAGGTGTCAGCAGGGCTGTGCTCCCTGTGAAGGTGTTAGGGAAGTATCTGTCCCAGGTCTCTCTTCTAGTTTCTGGTAGTTCTTTGGTTTATAAACCAAAGATGTTATGCTACCAAAGAGTAATGCTACCAAAGTAGCATAACTCCAATCTTCACATGACATTCTCCCTGTGTGCCTGTCTCTGTTCATGTCTTCTTTATGTAAGGGTAATAGTCATAATGAATTAAGGGCCTACCCTACCCCAACATGACTTCATCTTAACTAATTATATCTGCATATAAGGTAACATTCTGAGGTATGAGAGCTCAGAACTTCAACATATGAATTTGTGGGGGCAGGACGTAATTCAACCCATAACATATTTCTTTAGGAATTGCTGCCTGTGTAGTGTTTTTCTCTTTTGTAGCACTTGGCTGCCTCAACAAGTATGTTATGCTAGGTGAAGCACTGTAGAAAGGAATGAGAAAAATCATGTTTAAGTGAGCTTACCCCATCTTCCCTGAGATAAAGGGCCAAGTGGAAGATCAGTTTTATAGAATATTTCATCTCAATTTTCCATTGATGCTTGAGTATAAAGTGAGATGGGGCCCTTAAGCTTTCCTGAGATCTGATCTAACCCATATCATCATTGGAGAATTTCCTTCTGGCTTAGAAAGGTATTACTTCCTCCCCTTTCCCTCTCGCTTTCCTCCTTCTCACTTTATTCTTTCTAGGGGGAATCTAATGTATCTCTTATGGTGAATTGCAAGGATATTAGATTTTATTCTGTTGCAGTAGCAGTCAGGTTAAGGCCATGATGGGTCTAGAAAAAATAGATTTTAGCCTACGTTGTCGTCTCCCTGTTACCAAAAGAAACTCCATTTGAGGCTTGGTTCTTCCCATTCATTCATTCATTCATTCAGCAAATCATTGTTGAGAATTTATCATTATGAGGCATTGCTGTAGACCGTCTTCACTATAAAAATACATTTAAGGTATGGTACATAAACTGGATCAACTTGGAATAAAATTATATTCAGTGGTGCTTATTATATTTATGAGAAATATTTTCAGGAGAGCTTACTTGGCTTCAATCACTTTTTGAAAAATCTGTCGCCCAAGTTTATACATTAAAGTATTGTCTTGTAATTTACATTTATAGCTATAAATTTAGAAGCTGGACTGAAATACTTTATTACTTTGGAATTATGGTCAAAGGTATTTTCTGAAAAAAATGCCCTTAGACACTAAACAATATTCTTTAAGAGAACTGCAAAGCAAAGAGGCACACTGGATTTTTCATGGTTCTTTACCTTGAAGCATCTTTGCTTTATCTTTTGTTCTCTACAGTGGTGATACATTGGTTTGCTGTTGACCAAATCCCAAAATATTGCCATTAGCTTAATTCCATGTTTAAATGATCTTGACCTACATGGTATGAAGGAAAATTAACTATCTTCTCTCTAGAAGGAGTCCTAGATATGGAAATACAGTGACATTTGGATGCAACCCAGGTATTAGGAAGTGTGGAGGACATCCTTGTGTAGCCCTGCATCTTAGATTAGAGACAGAGCTCTGTATGAATATATGGTGGGGGTCATATTACTGTTGCAGGATAGCCCTACCTCCTGTGCTCTCTGCAGAGCCTTGCTTTGCTGGTGGTTTCAGTGAACTGTGCCTGCCTCTCAGCAGGCTGTTCTTGAATGTTGTCTGCCAGCAGGTGCTCAGACTGGTTTATTTATTTTGGGGTATCCGTCTTTTCTACTTCTTTTTCTCTTTCATTTCCCCCCTTTTCCTTTTTCTCTCCTTTTACTTTTCTCTTACTTTTAAAAAATTGTGGTTAAATATACATAGCATAAGATTTACCATTTTAACCATTTTTAAGTGTACAGTTCAGAGGCATTAAATAAATTCACATTATTGTGCAGCTATCACCACTCAAAGCTTTTTAAACCAAAAAAATTTTAAAACAAAGTTGGTTGACAAAGTAAAGAAAGATATTAGAAGTGTTCTTTTTTGTTTGTTTTTCTACTGGAAATTCAATTATTTAATGAAAGATTTTTACATAAGATTTTAGAGAATAGTAAGAGCGGTAGCATACCTAATTCATTCTAAGGCTAGGTTAAAATGATCCAAATTTCTAAAGACAATACCAGTAAAGAAAATTATTAGAGGCCATCTCATTTATGAGCATAGATGCCATGATTTTAATCAATATATTAAAAACCTTAACCCAGAAATACATAAAAAGAATATAATATGACCTAGTTGAGTTTTTCCAAGGACCTAACATTCTTTAATATAAGAAAAATCGATTTAAATTCTCACATGAACAGGTTACAGGGGGAAAAAATCATATGATTATGGCAATCAATGAAAAAAGCATTTAAAAATTTCAAAATATGTACAGAGGGAGGAAATAAATTAGAAATGGACTCCTGTGGCAGAAATTGATAATACAGAATATAGTAAATACCATACTGAATGTGAAACAGGGAAATGTGGACAGTGGTGTCACCTCTCAGTTTTAGGACACTAGTGACTAGTTTTTCTGTTGTTTTTATTAGAAAAATTACTGTAATTGCAGTTGATTCTTCGGGATTATTACATTGCCATTTATATAATCTCAGTTTATTATTTTTGAATATGGATTATGTATTTAGTATTTATCAAGCAGTAACGGAACATTGAGGTTATGCCATACTGGTCTTTAATTTTGGATTCAGAAAAATATTAGTTTGAAACTGTTTTAAAAAAATCCATTTAAAAAGTGCTCAGTTTGAGAAAACAGTTCCAATTCTAGTAAGGACTATGAAAATTTATTTGTTACAGCAAGTATCTCTGAAAACACAGATTTGACTAGGGTTTTATTTCTTGGCAGTTGATTGGCCATTTGGCCTTCAAAAGTCAAATAATCTGAAATTCTAGTAATTAAAAACTTAGAAATGAGTAGCTTCCTTCCTGCCTTCCACCAAGATAAAGTGGACGTGTTTCCTAAATGGGACTTCCTGATTTAAATGAATGGCCAGCTCTTTGCTTATTACAAGTCTAAACAACTTACCTGGCAATAGGATACCCTAATAATTTTTTGCCCCTAGTATTTCCCTTAAAAGTTAATGATACAGAAGATGGTTCTTTGGGACAGTAGTCCACCACCTTCTCTGTCTGCTGGCTTTCTGAAAAAGTTGTTATTCTTTGCCCCAACAACTTACTCTCGATTTATTGATCTGTCATCCAGTGAGCAGTATGAACTTGGACTTGGTAACAAATTTTGGCAAGCCAGCCAGGAGCATTGCTGCTCGCCGTGAGCTAGCATGGGTTGGGAAATTTTCAGGTAAGGCCCTAGCAGCTTCTAGGACCACTTGTCCGCAGGATCTTTCCATCAGAATTCCCCTAAGCAGCACCAGCTGCCCCAGGGCTTGGCAGTTGGAGCCAGAAATTGACATCTGGGAGTCAGTGGGCTCCATACAGTAGGATAAGTCACAAAAAAAAAAAGTTACTGATACATGGGGTGGGAGGGATAAATTAGAAGTATGGGATTAACAGATACAAACTACATAAAATAGATAAGCAATAAGGATTTACTGTATAGCATGGGAACTATATTCCTTATCTTGTAATAGCCTATAATGGAAAATGATCTGAAAGAAGATATATATATATATATATATATATATATATATATATATATAAAACTGAATCACTTGGCTGTACACCTGAAACTAACACAATATTGTAAATCAACTACACTTCAACTGTAAAAAAAAAAAAAAAAATTGATGTGATGGGAATGAAACCTAAAAAAAAAAAAAAAAAAAGAAAGAAAGAGAAATGAAAGACATACTGTGGAGCTGAAAACACATGCACACACATATACACACAAGTTAATGATACAGAAACAACCAAAGAAAAGATAAATTGGACTTCATCAAAATTAAAAAAACTTTTGTACTTCAGAGGACACTTAGGAAAGTGAAGTGATTACCCTCAGAATGGTAGAAAGTATTTGTAAACCATACACTTACCTGATAAAGATCTAGTGCCTAGAATGTGTAAAGAACTCTTATAGCTTAATAATAAAAAGACAACCCAATTTTTTAAATAGTGAAGGAGTTGAATAGACATTTTTCCAAAGAAGATACACAAATAGCCAATAAGCACATGAAAAGATGCTTAACATTATTAGCCATCAGGGAAATCATAACCACAGTAAGATACCACTTCATACCCACCAGGTTAGCTATAATCTAAAGAGGCAGTAACAAGCATTGGTGAGGATGTGGAGAAATTAGAACCCTCATACACTGGTGGTAGGAATGTAAAATGGTGCTGCAGCCACTTTGGAACAGTAGTAGTTGCTGAAAAAATTAAACCATGTGACCCAGCAATTCCACTCACAGCTGTTATACCCAAGAGAATTGAAAACATATGTCCACACAAAAAACTTGTGCACAGATGTTCCTAGCAGCTTTATTCATAATAGCCAAGAAAAGTGGAAACAACTGCTGAAAACAGTATCCATGCAATAGAATATTATTCAGCCATAAAAAGAAATGAAGCATGGATGCATGCTACAACATGGATGAACCTCCAGAAACATTATGCTAAGTGAAAAAATTCAGACACAAAGGCCACATATTTTAGTGATTCCACTTAAATGAAGTGTCCAGAATAGTTAAATTCATAGAGACAGAAAGTAGATTAGTGGTTCCCAGGGACTGGGAGGGAGCTTTGGAGGTTTGGGGTATGAGGTTTCTTTTTTAGGGTGATGAAAGTGTTTTGGAATTACATAGTGATGATGGTTACACAACTTTGTGAATATACTAAAACCTGCCAAATTTCATACCTTAAAGAAGGTGAAAGTTATGATATGTAAATAATACCTCAGTAAGAAGGAAAGAGGAAAGAAAGGAAAAGATGGAGGGAGGCAGGAAAAAAGGAAGGCAGGCAGGAAGGAAATAGTACCACTAATGATGTTAGAAGGGGTGGTGGTGGTGGAATGAAGTGAGGTGGTAACCATACTAATGAGCTGCTTATGTACATACATTATCTTAGTCACAATATTCATAAGAGTTAGGCTTAAAGAGGTCAAGTAATTACCCCAAAGTCATATAAGTCATCAGTTCTCAAACCTGTTTGCACACTGGAATCACCTGGGGAACTTCAAAAAGTACTGATGCTTGAATCCCACTTCTGGAGGTTCTGCATTAACTGGTATGGCGTGAGGCATAGGCATAGAGATTTAAAAAAATCTTCTCCAGGTAATTATCCCCAGGTAATTGTAATATGCAGCAAAGTTTGAGAACCACTGATATTAGCTGTTAAATATCAAAGCCTCTGATTTGAACTTAGGTCTTTATAATTTTGAAGTCTCATGAATTTATTTTTTAAATGAATTAATTTATTATTTTATTTTATGGTCTTTATTGCTGCACACGGGTTTTCTCTAGTTGCGATGGGTGGGGGCTACTCTTTGTTGTGGTGCACAGACTTCTCATTGCGGTGGCTTCTCTTGTTGCAGAGCACGGCCTCTAGGCACACAGGCTCAGTAGTTGTGGCTTGTGGGCTCTAGAGTGCATGCTCAGTAGTTGTTGCACCCGGGCTTAGTTGCTCCACAGCATGTGGGCTCTTCCCAGACCAGGGCTCAAACCCATGTCCTCTGCATTGGCAGGTGGATTCTTAACCACTGTGCCACCAGGGAAGCCCCTGAAGTCTCATGCATTTAACTACTATAACATGTAGGCTTATAAATTATTATGTTGTAATGAAATTTCTCCGTTACTGCTTTCTCTAAAGAATCAAGTAACAGTTTCCCATCCCAACACTGCCACTTAGCTGTGTGACCTTAGGCAGATATGATTCTCTCTAGGCTTTATTTTTAATCTGGAAAATGAGCTTGGTCTCCATCCCCGGCTGTAGCTGCACAGTGAAATCACCTGTGAAGCTTTTATGACCTGTACTGACTGGGGTCACCCAGACCATTTATCTTAGAAGGGTGGGGTGGCTGTAGTATTTTTTAAGCACCTCAGGAATTCATATATGCAGCCCTGGTTGAGAACCACTGATATAAATGGTAGTCATCTAGTTCTAACTTGTAAGAGTCTGTGCTTAATCCATGGGAGTAAACTAGGCATTTTGAAAGCTGCATTAGCCCTCTGACTGACTTGCTTTCTCCCATTCCTAAATCATGTAATATTCATGTCACTCCTCTGACTTACAAAGCCAGAGGAAAAAGACAGGACTGTGCCCAGTGTAGAGTCACCTAGAGGCAAAAGTGAGAATAGTGGGCCTTGTTCTCTGTACTTCCTTGGTACCTATTTCTAGTATGGGCTAGTATGACAAGATCACCAGTGCTTGTATTAAATAACCGTCCTTGAGATCAGAAAGAAATAATACACCCTTTATAAGTACCTACCTATCTGGGGTGCACTTGAGACTCTAGGTGTAGCTGGATCATTTAAGTTTTTCTTCTGTTGACCTCAAATTTCTCACCAGTTCATAATTTAAGATCCGGTTTCAAGTGTTTACTCATTCATTCAGAAGAATACTTATTGAGTACTTACTATGTGCCAGGCATTGGTCTGTGTACTTGGGATACATCACAAAACAGACACAAATTTCTGTCCTTATGGAGTTGTCATTCTGGTGGAAGACGTTAGTCAATAGATAATACAAGTAATTAGTAAGTTGTCCAATATATTAGAAGGCGATAAGTGATATGAAAAAAAATAAAGCGAGGTTAGGGGTATTGAGATTTCTGGGTAGATTGCAATATTAAATAGGGTGGTCAAGGTAGATCTTAAGAGCTTGAGATTTGAGGAAGGAGATGAGGCATTTGCCGTGTGATAGTGGGAGAGGAGCTTAGCAGGCAGAGGGGATAGCTACAGCAAAGGTTGTAAGGAGAAAACATGCCTGAAGAATATCAAGGAATGCACTGTGGTTGAGGAGGGGGGTAGGTCAGAGAGATAATGGAGGACCAGATTATTTAGGGTCTTATAGGCCATCTTAGTAACTTTCACATTTTATCAGAGTCAACTGGGGAGCTTTTGCAGGGCTTTTGCCAAGTAGAAGAGTAACATGATATGACTTCAGGTCTGAAGAGAGCACTCTGGCTGCTTTGTGGAGAATAGATGGTGGAGGTGAGGAGGAACCAAGGTGATCTCTTAGGAGGCTATTGCAGTATTCCAGGTGAAAGATAGTGATGGCTTAGACCAGAATTGTAGCAATGGAAGGAGTGAGGAAAGGTCAAATTCTGGATCTATTTTTAGGTCATGGCAGCATGATTTCCTGATGTTGGATGTGAGGAATGAGAGATAGAGGGCAGTCAAGGACTCCAGGATTTGGGCCTGAGCAGTTTGAAGGGTAGGATGCCATCAACTACAGTGAGGAATCTGCAGTGAAGCAGACTTTGAGGGGCAGGGTGACATATCAGTAATTTAGTTTTGGTCATGTTAACTTTGAGATGGGCACTAGACTTCCAAGGGGAGATATCAAGTAGCCAGTTGGCTAGATATGTGGAGTTTGGGAAGAGAGGCACATGCACAGCATTTAAAACCTTGAGCCTGGAACAGATCACCAAGGGAGTACGTGAAGTAAATAAAGAGGACCAAGGACTCAGCAGAGGGACATTCCAACAAGAGGAGGATAGGGAGAAGAGAAGGAACCAGCCAGGGACACTGAGAAAGGGTGGTCAGTGAGGTAGGAAAACCAAGAGTGCAGGGTCCCAGAAGCACAAGTGGAATGTTGTCAAAGTGGAAGGAGTGGTCAGCTGTGCCAGATGGCGCTCATAGGTCAAGTAAGATGAGAACTGAGAATTGACCTTTGGATTTAGCAATGTAGAGGTCATCAGTGGCCTTAAGGAGAGCGGTTTTGGTGAAGTAGGGTTTTTTTTGTTGTTTTTTTAAAAAAATTATTTTATTTTTGGCTGCATTGGGTCTTCGTTGCTGCGTGTGGGCTTTCTCTAGTTGCAGCGAGCAGGGGCTACTCTTCGTTGTGGTGCACGGGCTTCTCATCACAGTGGCTTCTCTTGTTGTAGAGCACGAGCTCTAGGCACGCGGGCTTCAGTAGTTGTGGCGCACGGGCTTAGTTGCTCCACGACATGTGGGATCTTCCTGGACCAGGGCTCAAACCTGTGTCCCCTGCATTGGCAGGTGGATTCTTAACTACTGCACCACCAGGGAAGCCCTGAAGTAGGTTTAAGAGAGATTGGGAAGAGAGGAATTGGAGATGGTGACTATAAACCACTCTTGAAAATTTTTGCAGGAAAAAGGAGCAAAGAAATAGGTGGATGCTAGTGAGAAGAGTGTGCTTGAGTTTTGTTATTTTTTTAAGATGAGAACAAGAGCAGCATGTTCATAGGCTGAAGGGAAAGATCCTGTGAAAAGTGGAAAAAACTGATGAAGGAGAAGAGAGTGCTGGAGGGATATCCTTGAGTAGGTGAGAGAGGGCGGGCTCTAGTGGAGGGGTTGGCGGTGGATGGGAGGGGGAAAGTGGATCTGTGGAAAGAGGCAAGAAGGGAGTATGTGGGTGCAGATGTTGCTGGGTGGAGAGATGTGGCATGGAAATCTGTGGAAGTTTCATCTGATTGCCTCAGTTTTCTCAGTGAAGTAGGAAGTGAGGTTATCAACTGAGGGCAGAAGGAGGTTGCATTAGGATTTGAGGAGAGAGGAGAAATTATGAAAGTCATCTAGGAGAGTAAGACAGTAGATGAACCTAGGGATGTAAAATAAAGTTAGAATGATAAAAATAAATGACTGCCAGACAGCATAAAGGGGCCCACTTGAAATTTGGTGTGATACATTTAAAGTGAAGCCAGGGAGCATGAGTGTTGGGGGTGGGGGGTCTTTTCCCCAGCTACCTTAAGCTACATGGGTGCAGCCATGGAATCACCAGTTGTGCTTTTACCAAGCAAGGGTATCATGGCAAGAGGCAGGGGATTAGGTTGTGTACATAAGGGAATGATTATAATGATTGACTGTGGAATTTAAGCTGGGTGAGAAAGGGAGAGAGAAAATCAGTGGGGAGAGGTGATAGTTTTGAGGTCCCAGTGGAGCTGAAGAATAATTGGATTGAGCTACTATAAGGGAGGGAGGGAGCTGGAAAGATAGATGGTGGTCAGAGAGTGGGATGCACAAAATTGAGATCATGGAGGTGTTGTAGTTGGTAATAATATGGGAACGTACGGCTAAAGTTGGTAGAGGACAACATCCGTAAAATGGAACTTTAATGAACCAAGAGTCAGGTTCTTAGAAGGAACATTAATATGTATATTTAACTTGCTGAGTGTCCAGATAGAAGTAGTATTGGAGAAAATAATGGTGAGCCAGTAATTAAAATTGTGAAGAGGGACTTCCTGGTCGTCCAGTGGTTAAGACTCTGCTCTCCCACTGCAGGGGGCATGGGTTCGAACCCTGGTCAGGGAACTAAGATCCCGCATCCCGCATGCTGAGGGCACGGCTGGAAAAAAATTGTGAAGAAATGAGGGGGAGTGGTTGTGTGATCTGTTGGATGATGGTAGCAAAGTGTCTTAGGCACTTGCCTTCAAATACAGTCTGTGTGAGAATATCAGTAGGCTTTTATATTCAGAGGAGGTTTTAGAAGTAATTTAATCCAGTGATTCTCAGCTGAGACTCACTGGGAGTAGGGTAGTGTATATCAGATACTACACACATCCTCTAGAGGTATTTGCCTGGCTCCCACTGGCGATCACTTTAACTAGTAAGCCAGTATTACCAGTTGATTGATAGGTTGTCTTATCTCTCTAATGCATTTAGATAGAAAACTCATAGGAACTTTTGAGCTAGTCTGTTCTATCCAGTACAGGAATGGTTTCTATAGCATCCTTGCTAGATGATTGTCCACCATTTTTGGTTGAATGCTTCTAGTAATAGATACCTCAGTACTTTATGAAGCAGTCCTAGAAGCAGTTAATTGCGTAGGGAAATCAGAGAAGTGTCCTGTTAATTCTCAGCAGATAGAATATCTTAGGCTGGTAGTTTCGGGAAAGGAAACTTTACTTTGTGTCATAGGGCTGAGAGCAGTGGTGAAAATTTTCTCTACGATGTATTTTCCCTGTGTCTCCCTATTACCAGCTTTCATTGTAATCACTCACTCTTCTTTCTAGTCCTCCTAGGAGGTGAAGAAAGTTCCAGTGCAAGTGATTTAGCTCGGAGCTATTGAAGTGATTAAGGGGATGGGAAGAATGGAGATTGTCTAAAGTAATGAGCTTGCAAAAACCAAACCTGAGAAGAGATTTAATTGGAATATGTAGTGTAGGGTATGTATAGGGTAAATATTGACTTGATTTCCTAAATCCCAGGAGGTAATTTATGGAGTACATTACACTAAGAGATGATCCAGGCAGAAAATAGAAATGGTTCATAAGGGACTGCAATGAATTCTCATGAATGACAGTTGTGTCTGATTCAAGTTAGGAAGGCACTTGGCCTAAACTTTTAAGACTTTTTTTTTGGAGAGCAATCATGTTTTACTTCCCAATATTTTTCTATGCAATATTTTTTCTACCAAGCCTTGTACCGGCTGTACAGATTACATGTTGAATTTTATAGAATTTAATAAGTGGCATTGTTTTGTTTGCTATGCTAGTGTGTGTGAATTAGCCAGGAAAAGCATTTAAATAGAACATAGAATCTCCATGCATGCCTCAGGCATGACGTCTTCCTTTCACAGATGGGGAAAATGAGGCCTCAGGGAAGAGAGGTGACTTGCCCATATGCAAACAATGAGTCAGTAGCTAAGGTGAGACCAGAGGGCAGGTCTCCTGACCCAGGAGTGTTGTGTGTTTTTCCATTACAGTGTGTGGATTTACATTATTGGCTGGTTAGAGAAATGAACACAGAGTAGTTAAATAATTTACCCAGGCTGCGTGGGAAATTATTGGCAGAGCCAGATGAGTTCATTCCCTATAGAACTCCCTCAGCCAAGGTGTTCTGCTGGCATGAGTAGGATTTTAAAGAGACAGGTAGGAAGTAATGATCATATCTGAGTTTTTGGACTTTTTTACTTACTGCATTTTAAATAAATACTTTAAAAAAGGGTGTCTGAAACAGTGTTGATACTAACTTTATCCCATTGTTCTGTACTTAATCCAAAGTACAGATAAGGCTCCTGGATAGTTAATGTAATAACTATCCAGTTATACATAGTGAAAGATAGTTTATTTTAAATTATTTCACTTAGAGTCACAACAGCTTATTCTCTTTAGTTTGAGTTAAGACTAATTTGTGCCTAGTATGTGCTCAGTTAATGTCTCTCTTACTTAATTTCACATTGTAAAAACAAACAAGTAAAATTATAGTACTACAGTTGTAGGCAAATTATTATTCTAGAAAGAGATTTATAAACCTTCTTGATCTAGAGATATAATTTCTGGGTTAACTTATAATAACCTAGTTTCATATTCTTGGCTCTACCAATGTCTTGTTTCACAAGTGAAGCATTCATTCTTAACAGGGCATTATCCACCCCCAGAGGGGTGAAAATTGATTCTTGGGGGAGCAAAAAATGTATTCTTTTTAGGTATAAAGCACAGATATGCATATAATGTGTAAACATAGATATATCTGTGACATTAATATTTCAACGGGGAGGGTGTATCATAATTAGGGAACAGATGTCTAGAGAGACCCTGAGGGGGCATGTCTTTGTCCCCAGTTCCTGGCACAGAGTTCCTAATGTAATACAATAAATTACTATTTGGTTTTTGTCCTGACTCCTAAAACAACTCGAGAACAGTAAAGGTGAAAATAGCATCTTGTGTTAATTCAATAACAGGCCCCTTTAAACCACACTGGAGTTTATGTTAATGGAATGACTTTTGGAAAGACCCTGAGGATGGGAGGCTGGTTGCCAGGGGAACCAACCAGTGATTAGATGGCTGGAACTTTCAGCCACCCTGCCCCACCATTGACCTCTGAGGAGGGGAGTAGGGCTAGAGGTTGAGTTAATCACCAGTGGTCAATGATTTAATCAATCATTTACTTCCAATAAAAACCCTAAGCAGTGGGATTTGGAGTTTCCAGATTGGTGAACAAATTGAGGTGCTGGGAGGGTGGCATGCCTGGATACCTTGCTCTATGCATCTCCCCCATCTGGCTGTTCCTGTTATATATATATATATATATATTTGTTGAACAACAAAAACAAAAAATGTTAGTCATCAAAAAACATATTCAAAGTTGGTACATAACATATTTTTTTTTTTTTTTTTTTTTTTTGCGGTACGCGAACCTCTCACTGTTGTGGCCTCTCCCCTTGTGGAGCACAGGCTCGGGACGCGTAGGCTCAGCGGCCATGGTACACGGGCCCAGCCGCTCTGCGGCATGCGGGATCTTCCCGGACCAGGGCATGAACCCATGTCCCTTACATCGGCAGGCGGACTCTCAACCACTGCGCCACCAGGGAAGCCCCCCTGTTATATTCTTTTATAATAAATTGGTAATCTAGTAGGTAAACTATTTTCCTGAGTTCTGTGAGACATTCTAGCAAATTATCAAACCTGAGGAGGGGTTCATGAGGAGCCCCAGTTTATAGCCAGTTGGTCAGAAGTATACGTGACAACCTGAGCCTTGCAGTTGGTGTCTGAAGTTGGGGGTGGGGTGGGGAGTCGGGGGACAGCCTTGTGGGACTGAGCCCTTGACCTGGGTCGGGGGTGGGGGTGGGTTCTGTGCTAACAACGGGTAGTTAGTGTCAGAATTGCGTTAAATAGTAGGACACCTAGTGGTGTCCTCCAAGAGTTGGAGAATTGCTTGGTATGGGAAAAAACCACACATCTGGTGTCAGAAGTGTTGGTTATGAGTAGAGAAGGAAACCAGTTTTTCTTTTAGGGGCTATGATGAAAACAGTTGAGAAACACTGAGCGGAAGGATCTGGTTGTACATACTAAGCTCTAACTTAGAGGAAATCCCCAGATGGCATTGTATTCACTGTAAAGGTCAGACTTCTAAAGAGGTCAACATTTCCACCATATGCATTAGAGACTTCAAATGGTCCAGGAAATGAAGTGGTTAGAAATGCCTTTACAGCTTGGCAGGGTTTTTTAGATGTCTCCATCCACATCAATTTGCTCAATGTATAACTTTCCCTATACTGTCTTTCCTCACATTTCGTCTACCTGAAAATCTGGCTGTGACGCAAGAAGAGGGATGTTGGTCAAATCTCAGCTGCCTGCTTGAGTTACCCTCAGCTCCTGTTGAAGCTAGGCTTATGGCTGTGGAGACCTATCATTTGGGTCTTTTATGATTTGATCCTCTTACTATCATGAAAGAGAAACTGAGGGGGCAGTGCTTTATGCCAAATGTGACACATTTTAAAAGTTGATTCCCCCACTCCCACCTTCCTTTTTGGTCTCCAGTGTAGTTGTCTTATCTTTCAGTTTGTCTGGTACATCAGAAAGCCTAGTTGCAAAGTACTTTGTTTTCATAAGATGACAGAGGCATCATGCTCAATACTGTGCATTGAACTTGGGAGGCACTCAATAAATAAGATTTGTTTTGTTTTGTTTTTAACATCTTTATTGGAGTATAATTGCTTTACAATGGTGTGTTAGTTTCTGCTTTATAACAAGGTGAATCAGTTATACATATACATATGTTCCCATATCTCTTCCCTCTTGCATCTCCCTCCCTCCCACCCTCCCTATCCCACCGCTCCAGGCGGTGAGAGAGCACTGAGCTGATCTCCCTGTGCTATGCGGCTGCTTCCCACTAGCTATCTACCTTACGTTTGTTAGTATATATATGTCCATGCCTCTCTTTCACTTTGTCGCAGCTTACCCTTCCCCCTCCCCATATCCTCAAGTCCATTCTCTAGTAGGTCTATGTCTTTATTCCTGTCTTACCCCTAGGTTCTTCATGACATTTTTTTTCCCTTAAATTCCATATGTATGTGTTAGCATACGGTATTTGTCTTTCTCTTTCTGACTTATTTCACTCTGTAGGACAGACTCTAGGTCCATCCACCTCACTACAAATAGCTCAATTTCATTTCTTTCTATGGCTGAATAATATTCCATTGTATATATGTGCCACATCTTCTTTATCCATTCATCTGATGATGGAGACTGGGTTGTTTCCATCACCTGGCTACTGTAAACAGAGCTGCAATGAACATTTTGGTACATGACTCTTTTTGAATTACGGTTTTCTCAGGGTATATGCCCAGTAGTGGGATTGCTGGGTCATATGGTAGGTCTATTTGCAGTTTTTTAAGGAACCTCCATACTGTTCTCCATAGTGGCTGTACCAATTCACATTCCCACCAGCAGTGCAAGAGTGTTCCCTTTTCTCCACACCCTCTCCAGTATTTATTGTTTCTAGATTTTTTGATAATGGCTATTCTGACTGGTATGAGAATGATATCTCATTGTAGTTTTGATTTGCATTTCTCTAATGATTAATGATGTTGAACATTCTTTCATGTGTCTGTTGGCACTCTGTATATCTTCTTTGGAGAAATGTCTTTTTAGGTCTTCTGCCCCTTTTTGGATTGGGTTGTTTGTTTTTTTGTTATTGAGCAGCATGAGCTGCTTATAAATTTTGGAGTTTAATCCTTTGTCACTTGCTTCATTTTCAAATATTTTCTCCCATTCTGAGGGTTGTCTTTTGGTCTTGTTTATGGTTTCCTTTGCTGTGCAAAAGCTTTGAAGTTTCATTAGGTCCCATTTGTTTATTTTTGTTTTTATTTCCATTTCTCTAGGAGGTGAGTCAAAAATGATCTTGCTGTGATTTATGTCATAGAGTGTTCTGCGTATGTTTTCCTCTATGAGTTTGATAGTTTCTGGCCTTACATTTAGGTCTTTAATCCATTTTGAGCTTATTTTTGTGTATGGTGTTAGGGAGTGATCTAATCTCATACTTTTACATGTACCTGTCCAGTTTTCCCAGCACCACTTATTGAAGAGGCTGTCCTTTCTCCACTGTACATTCCTGCCTCCTTTATCAAAGATAAGGTGACCATATGTGCGTGGGTTTATCTCTGGGCTTTCTATCCTGTTCCATTGATCTATCTTTCTGTTTTTGTGCCAGTACCATACTGTCTTGATTACTGTAGCTTTGTAGTATAGTCTGAAGTCAGGGAGCCTGATTCCTCCAGCTCCATTTTTCGTTCTCAAGATTGCTTTGGCTATTCGGGGTCTTTTGTGTTTCCATACAAATTGTGAAATTTTTTGTTCTAGTTCTGTGAAAAATGCCAGTGGTAGTTTGATAGGGATTGCATTGAATCTATAGATTGCTTTGGGTAGTAGAGTCATTTTCACAATGTTGATTCTTCCAATCCAAGAACATGGTATATCTCTCCATCTGTTTGTATCATCTTTAATTTCTTTCATCAGTGTCTTATAATTTTCTGCATACAGGTCTTTTGTCTCCTTAGGTAGGTTTATTCCTAGATATTTTATTCTTTTTGTTGCAATGGTAAATGGGAGTGTTTTCTTGATTTCACTTTCAGATTTTTCATCATTAGTATATAGGAATGCCAGAGATTTCTGTGCATTAATTTTGTATCCTGCTACTTTACCAAATTCATTGATTAGCTCTAGTAGTTTTCTGGTAGCATCTTTAGGATTCTCTATGTATAGTATCATGTCATCTGCAAACAGTGACAGCTTTACTTCTTCTTTTCCGATTTGGATTCCTTTTATTTCCTTTTCTTCTCTGATTGCTGTGGCTAAAACTTCCAAAACTATGTTGAATAAGAGTGGTGAGAGTGGGCAACCTTGTCTTGTTCCTGATCTTAGTGGAAATGGATTCAGTTTTCCACCATTGAGGATGATGTTGGCTGTGGGTTTGTCATATATGGCCCTTATTATGTTGAGGAAAGTTCCCTCTGTGCCTACTTTCTGGAGGGTTTTTATCATAAATGGGTGTTGAATTTTGTCAAAAGCTTTCTCTGCATCTATTGAGATGACCAGATGGTTTTTCCCCTTCAGTTTCTTAATATGGTGTATCCCATTGATTGATTTATGTATATTGCAGAATCCTTGCATCCCTGGAATAAACCCCACTTGATCATGGTGTATGATCCTTTTAATGTGCTGTTGGATTCTGTTTGCTAGTATTTTGTTGAGGATTTTTGCATCTATGTTCATCAGTGATATTGGCCTGTAGTTTTCTTTCTTTGTCACATCCTTGTCTGGTTTTGGTATCAAGATGATGGTGGCCTCGTAGAATGAGTTTGGGAGTGTTCCTCCCTCTGCTATATTTTGGAAGAGTTTGAGAAGAATAGGTGTTAGCTCTTCTCTAAATGTTTGATGGAATTCGCCTGTGAAGCCATCTGGTCCTGGGCTTTTGTTTGTTGGAAGATTTTTAATCACAGTTTCAATTTCAGTGCTTGTGATTGGTCTGTTCATATTTTCTATTTCTTCCTGATTCAGTCTTGGCAGGTTGTGCATTTCTAAGAATTTGTCCATTTCTTCCAGGTTGTCCTTTTTTTTTTCATAGAGTTGCTTGTAGTAATCCCTCATGATTTTTTGTATTTCTGCAGTGTCAGTTGTTACTTCTCCTTTTTCATTTCTGATTCTATTGATTTGAGTCTTCTCCCTTATTTTCTTGATGAGTCTGGCTAATGGTTTATCAATTTTGTTAATCTTCTCAAAGAACCACCTTTTAGTTTTATTGATCTTTGCTATTGTTTCCTTCATTTCTTTTTCATTTATTTCTGATCTGATTTTTATGATTTCTTTCCTTCTGCTAACTCTGGGGTTTTTTTGTTCTTCTTTCTCTAATTGCTTGAGGTGCAAGGTTAGGTTGTTTATTCGAGATGTTTCCTGCTTCTTAAGGTGGGCTTGTATTGCTATAAACTTCCCTCTTAGAACTGCTTTTGCTGCATCCCATAGGTTTTGGGTCGTTGTATCTCCATTGTCATTTGTTTCTAGGTATTTTTTAATTTCCTCTTTGATTTCTTCAGTGATCACTTCGTTACTAAGTAGTGTATTGTTTAGCCTCCATGTGTTTGTATTTTTTACAGCTCTTTTCCTATAATTGATATCTAGTCTCATGGCGTTGTGGTCGGAAAAGATACTTGATACAATTTCAATTTTCTTAAATTTACCAAGGCTTGATTTGTGACCCAAGATATGATCTATCCTGGAGAATGTTCCATGAGCACTTGAGAAAAATGTGTATTCTGTTGTTTTTGGATGGAGTGTCCTATAAATATCAATTAAGTCCATCCTGTTTAATGTATCATTTAAAGCTTGTGTTTCCTTATTTATTTTCATTTTGGATGATCTGTCCATTGGTGAAAGTGGGGTGTTGAAGTCCCCTACTATGAATGTGTTACTGTCGATTTCCCCTTTTATGGCTGCTAGTTTTTGCCTTATGTATTGAGGTGCTCCTATGTTGGGTGCATAAATATTTACAATTGTTATATCTTCTTCTTGGATCGATCCCTTAATCATTATGTAGTGTCCTTCTTTGTCTCTTCTGATAGTCCTTATTTTAAAGTCTATTTTGTCTGATATGAGAATTGCTACTCCAGCTTTCTTTTGGTTTCCATTTGCATGTGCGATCTTCCCGGACCGGGGCACGACCCCGCGTCCCCTGCATCGGCAGGCGGACTCTCAACCACTGCGCCACCAGGGAAGCCCCAGATTGTCCATTTTATTGGCATAGAGTTGCTTGTAGTAATCCCTCATGATCTTTTGTATTTCTGCAGTGTCACTTGTTACTTCTCCTTTTTCATTTCTGATTCTATTGATTTGAGTCTTCTCCCTTTTTTTCTTGATGAGTCTGGCTAATGGTTTATCTATTTTGTTTTTCTTCTCAAAAAACCAGCTTTTAGTTTTATTGATCTTTGCTATCGTTTCCTTCATTTCTTTTTCATTTATTTCTGATCTGATTTTTATGATTTCTTTCCTTCTGCTAACTTTGGGGTTGTTTTGTTCTTCTTTCTCTAATTGCTTTAGGTGCAAGGTTAGGTTGTTTATTCGAGATGTTTCCTGTTTTTTAAGGTGGGCTTGTATTGCTATAAACTTCCCTCTTAGAACTGCTTTTGCTGCATCCTATAGGTTTGGGGTCATCGTGTCTCCGTTTTCATTTCTTTCTAGATATTTTTTATTTCCTCTTTGATTTCTTCAGTGATCACTTCGTTATTAAGTAGTGTATTGTTTAGCCTCCATATGTTTGTATTTTTTACAGGTCTTTTCCTGTAATTGATATCTAGTCTCATGGCATTGTGTTCGGAAAAGATACTTGATATGATTTCAATTTTCTTAAATTTACCAAGGCTAGATTTGTGACCCAAGATATGATCTATCCTGGAGAATGTTCCATGAGCCACTTGAGAAAAATGTGTATTCTGTTGTTTTTGGATGGAGTGTCCTATAAATATCAATTAAGTCCATCCTGTTTAATGTATCATTTAAAGCTTGTGTTTCCTTATTTATTTTCATTTTGGATGATCTGTCCATTGGTGAAAGTGGGGTGTTGAAGTCCCCTACTATGAATGTGTTACTGTCGATTTCCCCTTTTATGGCTGCTAGTTTTTGCCTTATGTATTGAGGTGCTCCTATGTTGGGTGCATAAATATTTACAATTGTTATATCTTCTTCTTGGATCGATCCCTTGATCATTATGTAGTGTCCTTCTTTGTCTCTTCTAATAGTCTTTATTTTAAAGTCTATTTTGTCTGATATGAGAATTGCTACTCCAGCTTTCTTTTGGTTTCCATTTGCATGGAATATCTTTTTCCATCCCCTTACTTTCAGTCTGTATGTGTCTCTAGGTCTGAAGTGGGTCTCTTGTAGACAGCATATATATGGGTCTTGTTTTTGTATCCATTCAGCCAATCTGTGTCTTTTGGTGGGAGCATTTAGTCCATTTACATTTAAGGTAATTATCGATATGTATGTTCCTATTCCCATTTTCTAAATTGTTTTGGGTTCGTTATTATAGGACTTTTCCTTCTCTTGTGTTTTTGTCTAGAGAAGTTCCTTTAGCATTTGTTGTAAAGCTGGTTTGGTGGTGCTGAACTCTCTCAGCTTTTGCTTGTCTGTAAAGGTTTTAATTTCTCCATCAAATCTGAATGAGATCCTTGCTGGGTAGAGTAATCTTGGTTGCAGGTTTTTCTCCTTCATCACTTTCAGTATGTCCTGCCACTCCCTTCTGGCTTGTAGAGTTTCTGCTGAGAGATCAGCTGTTAACCTTATGGGGATTCCCTTGTGTGTTATTTGTTGTTTTTCCCTTGCTGCTTTTAATATGCTTTCTTTGTATTTAGTTTTTGACAGTTTGATTAATATGTGTCTTGGCGTATTTCTCCTTGAATTTATCCTGTATGGGACTCTCTGTGCTTCCTGGACTTGATTAACGATTTCCTTTCCCATATTAGGGAAGTTTTCAACTATAATCTCTTCAAATATTTTCTCAGTCCCTTTCTTTTTCTCTTCTTCTTCTGGAACCCCTATAATTCGAATGTTGGTGCGTTTAATGTTGTCCCAGAGGTCTCTGAGACTGTCCTCAGTTCTTTTCATTCTTTTTTCTTTATTCTGCTCTGCAGTAGTTATTTCCACTATTTTATCTTCCAGGTCACTTATCCGTTCTTCTGCCTCATTTATTCTGCTATTGATCCCATCTAGAGTATTTTTCATTTCATTTATTGTGTTGTTCATCATTGTCTGTTTCATCTTTATTTCTTCTAGGTCCTTGTTAACTGCTTCTTGCATTTTGTCCATTCTATTTCCAAGATTTTGGATCATCTTTACTATCATTATTCTGAACTCTTTTTCAGGTAGACTGCCTATTTCCTCTTCATTTGTTAGGTCTGGTGGGTTTTTATCCTGCTCCTTCATCTGCTGTGTGTTTTTCTGTCTTCTCATTTTGCTTATCTTACTGTGATTGGGTTCACCTTTTTGCAGGCTGCAAGTTCGTAGCTCCCGTTGTTTTTGATGTCTGTCTCCAGTGGCTAAGGTTGGTTCAGTGGGTTGTGTAGGCTTCCTGGTGGAGGGGACTAGTGGCTGTGTTGTGGTGTATGAGGCTAGATCTTGTCTCTCTAGTGGGCAGGTCCACGTCTGGTGGTGTGTTTTGGGGTGTCTGTGGACTTATTATGATTTTAGGCAGCCTCTCTGCTAGTGGGTGGGGTTGTGTTCCTGTTTTGCTATATGGTTGGCATAGGTTGTCCAGCACTGTAGCTTGCTGGTCGTTGAGTGAAGCTGGGTGCTGGTGTTGAGATGGAGATCTCTGGGAGATTTTCGCCGTTTGATATTATGTGGGGCTGGGAGGTCTCTTCTTGACGAGTGTTCTGAAGTTGGCTCTCCCACCTCAGAGGCAGAGTCCTGACTCCTGGCTGGAGCAGCAAGAGCCTTTCATCCACTCGGCTCAGAATAAAAGGGAGAGAAAGTAGAGAGAATTAGTAGAAGTAGGAGGAAATAGGAAAGAAAGAAAGAAAGCAAGAAAGAAAGGAGGGAAGGAAGGAAGGAGGGAAGGAAGAAAGAAAGAAAGAAGAAAAGAAAGGAAGAAGGCAAGAAGGAAAGAAAGGAGGGAGGGAGGGAGGAGGGAAGGAAGGAAGGAATGAGGGAAGGAAGGAAAAAATACAGAAAGAAAGAAGATACAGTAAAATAAAATAAAGTATAATAAAGTTATTGAATTAAAAAAATAATTATTTAGAGGAAAAAAAAAAGGGAAGGATAGAACCTTAGGACAAATGGTGGAAGCAAAGTTATAGAGACAAAATCTTACATAGAAGCATACACATATACCCTCACAAAAAGAGGTAAAGTGGAAAAAATCATAAAACTTGCTCTCCAAGTCCACCTCCTCAATTTGGGACGATTCGTTGTCTCAAAAAGGGAAGGAAGGAAGGAAAGATAGAAAGAAGGTAAAGTATAACAGAGTTCTTTAAATTAAAATTAATTATTAAGAAAAAAATTAAAAAAAAAAATGGTCGGATAGAACGCTGGGACAAATGGTGGAAGCAAACCTATACAGACAAGATCTCACACAGAAGCATACACATACACATTCACAAAAAGAGGAAAAGGGGAAAAAATCATAGATCTTGCTCTAGAAGTCCGCCTCCTCAATTTGGGATGATTCGCTGTCTATTCATGTATTCCACAGAGGCAGGGTACATCAAATTGATTGTGTAGCTTTAATCCGCTGTTTCTGAGGCTGCTGGGAGAGATTTCCCTTTTTCTTCTTTGTTCTCACAGCTCACAGGGGCTCAGCTTTCGACTTGGCCCTGCCTCTGCGTGTAGGTCGCTGGAGGGCGTCTGCTTTTTGCTCAGACAGGACGGCGTTAAAGGAGCCGCTGACTCGGGGGCTCTGGCGCTCTCAGGCCGGGGGCAGGGAGGGGCACGGAGTGCGGAGCGGTCCTGCGGCGGCAGAAGTCGGCGTGACGTTGCCCCAGCCTGAGGCCCGCCGTGTGTTCTCCCTGAGAAATTGTCCCTGGATCCCGGGAACCTGGCAGTGGCGGGCTGCACAGGCTCCCCGGAAGAGGGGTGGGGGCAGTGACCTGTGCT
>NW_006773157.1:1821305-1845541 GCF_000442215.2 Lipotes vexillifer | reverse complement strand
GCTGCGCTGTCCTCCGCGGCTCCGAAGCTCCCCGCTCCGCCTCCCGCAATCTCTGCCCGCGAAGGGGCTTCCTAGTGTGTGGAGACCTTTCCTCCTTCACAGCTCCCTCCCACTGGTGCAGGTGCCGTCCCTATTCTTTTGTCTCTGTTTTTAATTAATTTTTTCTTTTGCCCTACCCAGATACGTGGGGAGTTTCTTGCCTTTTGGGAGGTCTGAGGTCTTCTGCCAGCATTCAGTAGGTGTTCTGTAGGAGTTGTTCCACATGTAGATGTATTTCTGGTGTATTTGTGGGGAGGAAGGTGATCTCCGCGTCTTACTCCTCCGCCATCTTTCCACCGCCCCCCTCTCTGGGAGATTTTTGCCATTTGATATTACATGGAGCTGGGAGGTCTCTTGTGGACCAGTGTCCTGAAGTTGGCTCTCCCACCTCAGTGGCACAGCCCTGACACCTGGCTGGAGCACCAACAGCCTGTCCTCCACATGGCTTAGAATAAAAGGGAGAAAAAATAGAAAGAAAGAAAGAGGATAAAATAAAATAAAGGTGTTAAAATAATTATTAAGAAACAAATTTTTTAAAGTAAAAAACAAAACAAAACAAAAAAAAACGGACGGACAGAACCCTAGGACAGATGGTGAAATCAAAGCTATACGGACAAAATCTCACACAGAAGCATACACATACATATTCACAATAAGAGGAAAAGAGGAAAAAATAATCTATCTTGCTCCCAGAGTCCACCTCCTCAATTTGGGATGATTCGTTGTCTATTCAGATATTCCACAGATGCAGGGTACATCAAGTTGATTGTGGAGCTTTAATCCGCTGCTTCTGAGGCTGCTGGGAGAGATTTCCCTTTCTCTTCTTTTTTCGCACAGCTCCCGGGGTTCAGCTTTGGGTTTGCCCCGCCTCTGCGTGTAGGTCGCCTGAGGGCATCTGTTCTTCGCTCATACCTGACGGGGTTAAAGGAGCCTCTGATTCGGGGGCTCTGGCTCACTCAGGCCGGGGGAGGGAGGGGTACGGAGTGCGGGGCGAGCCCGCGGCGCCAGAGGCCGGCATGACGTTGCGCCAGCCAGAGGCGCACCGTGTGTTCTCGGGAAGTTGTCCCTGGATGTCGGGACCCTGGCAGTGGCGGGCTGCACAGGCTCCCAGGAGGGGAGGTGTGGATAGTGACCTGTGCTTGCACACAGGCTTCTTGGTGGCTGCAGCAGCAACCTTAGTGTCCCATGCCCGTCTCTGGGGTCCGCGCTGATAGCCACTGCTCGCGCCTGACTCTGTTATCTCCTTTAAGCAGCGCTCTTAATCTCCTCTCCTCGAGGAAACAAAGAGGCAAGAAAACGTCTCTTGTCTCTTTAGCAGCTCCAGACTTTTCCAGGACTCCCTCCTGGCTAGCCGCGGTGCACTAACCCCTTCAGGCTGTGTTCATGCCTCCAATCCCAGTCCTCTCCCTGGGATCTAAGCTCTGAAGCCCGAGCCTCAGCTCCCAGACCCCGCCCGTTCCGGCGGGTGAGCAGACAAGCCTCTCGGGCTGGTGAGTGCCGGTCGGCACCGATCCTCTGTGCGGGAATCTCTCTGCTTTGCCCTCCACAGCCCTGCTGCTGCGCTCTCCTCCATGGCTCACAGATTTGGTCTTAAGATCAAGGAAAAGAAGATGATTAGTAGAAGTCTGATGACATGTTTTGTTTTGAGATGAAGTTGTCACTCATTGTTTCACATAGGAAGGTAGCATTACTGCACAGTGTCCTTGTTTCATTGGTTAGAGTGTCAGTTTAACATTACCCCCAAGCTCCCACCCCCTACCCCAGGCTTTGTTAGCTGAGCACTGGTGAGTACCACGGGGGGGGGGGGGTTAGTTGGCTCTTGGGTGTTCAGTGGGTTTTTGTTTGGTTGGTTTTGGTTTTATTTTTTACAAATATCGCCACTGAGAGAAGGGCCAGGAAGGGAAATTCTGTGATCTTTTAGTGTTTCTAATCAGTGAAGGAGTGATTAGACTAATCAGATATTACAGGGTTGTGACATTGATCCCCAAGAGGTAAGCAGTAATTGTGGAGATTGGATTTCAAAAGCTCTGACAATTTACTTTCAGTTTATCTATTATAATATTTAATATCCAGTGATGCAGGTGGGTAAGGATTAAGTGGAATTAATAGTAGAAACAATTCTTTCTTATGGTAGTTTTCTATGCCTTCCCATTATAAATGAAAAGAATTGATCATCTGTTAATGTATGGTCCTCAGTATGTACTTGGTAACAAAGAACCATGGCAGAAATCCCAGATTTCATTTTAGGGAATCCTTTGCAACTGATGTACAGAGCATTGTCAAGAATTGAGTACCAAAACACAAGGTCTGTCTGGCGACCTGATACCTGGGCTACTCGCCTGAGAACGTAGATGGCTACTACCTTTAATATAATTTTTTTTTAAGAGAGAGTTAAAAAAAAAAGCGATGGTTAAATAAAAACTTGAATTTAATGTCACAGAAAATAAAACAACATCAAATTAGTGAACGGAAGAATGGTTAATGAAGAAGGTTCTAGTGGGGTCTGTCTCTGCCTGGGTGATTTTTTTTTTAAATAAATAAATTTATTGGCTGCATTGGGTCTTCGTTGCTGCGCGTGGGCTTTCTCTAGTTGTGGCAAATGGGCTACTCTTCGCTGCGGTATGCAGGCTTCTCATTACCGTGGCTTCTGTTGTCACAGAGCACAGGTCTCTAGGTGCGTGGGCTTCAGTAGATGCAGTATGCGGGCTCTAGTTGTGGTGCACGGGCTTAGTTGCTCCGCGACATGTGGGATCTTCCTGGACCAGGGCTCAAACCCATGTCCCCTGCATTGGCAGGCGGATTCTTAACCACTGCGCTACCAAGGAAGTCCCCTGCCTGGGTGATTTTGGGAAAATGGCATCATGTCTCTGGACTCCAGTTGCCTAACCTCTAGGATAGAGTAGAATTATATCAACATTACATTCTACAGAACTGAGTTCCTTGAGACAAAGTGAGTTGTTCCCATTTTTTTATCCCAGCACCTAATATTGTGGAACTGAAAAAATGATTTGAATAATCTCTGTCAGTTGTCTTACTGTGAATGTTGTGGTCAAAAATAAAATAAGTAAGGTACATATTGATTTTTAGGTAGAGTGCATAATTTGGAGGAGTGTGTGTTGTAAGAGCAGAAAGGGAAGGAGGAATTGTGAAAAATTAGAGAAGATGGAAGGCAATAAATGTATGGGTAAAATAATGAGACTTTGTTTTTTAAAAAATCACCCCCAAAATTGTCCATAGGCAAACAAATGGTGGGCAATCACTTCAAATTAGTCACCACGAAGGCACTGCAGGCCTCCTTCTGTGGCCACCTTGCAAAACATTTTAGGTAGTCATTCTTTGGAATTATTTTTAGAGCTGGTTATGAACCACATAAGAAAAGTCATCTTTTTCTTCATGGTAAAGTTTTGTTTCGTTCACTCTCATTATTCCCCACACTTGGTTCTGAATGGTTTTTGACTTGATTGTAAACATTCCTTTGAGGATTTTCAAGAGGGTGCTTCGGGCTCTGGAGATAGGACTTACAGTGGAACCATTATTGGAATTAATGTAAAGCTTTCCTTTACAACTTTGGTAAATAACAGTACTCATTCTGATGTTTAATTCAGTTTGTTAAGAATTTGTGTGTATGCATGCACAGAAAAAAAGAATAGGAGGACATTTACCAAAGTATTAATTGACATCTTTGGTGATTTAGTTTTCTTCTTTATACTTTTCTCTATTTTCCAAATTTTATACAATGAACATATCATTTACAATCAGGAAAAAGGGCAAAAAAACATAGTCTGGTTACTTTCTAGTCACCAGAAAGTTCATTGTATGTTCAAGTATTGGCAGAGACAGTTCTTGACTTGTGAGCACGTGTCCCAGGTGTCAGAGGGAGAGCAGAGGTTCACTTTTCTGAATCCAAAGCTAATGATGGAGCCAGATTTAGTGCTTAAGCCTATTTTCCTAAAGAAGCACTGTTTTTAATAATATACTTTAAAGTTTTACCTTTTACAAGCAGTAGTTTAGTAAAAGAGAATAGATTGGTTCTAATTCTTTTGTGATTTTAAAAACATTTCATTTCCATTTGTCAAACAGAAGTGGAATGTGGGATAAAATATATGCTTATTTTCCAACCTTCTCTAATGCTTGCAGTCTCTGTCTGACAGTCATGTCAGGCTGTCAGCGGATATCTCAGCATCCCCCCTGTACACTTAGCAAAGCTGGGAGCTGAGGAACGTGTAAGAACCCTTAGCTCCTGTCTCTGTCTGCAAGGAGTTTATAATATAGTTTAGGATGGCAGATAGACTCAAGGTAAGTATTTATACTAATACAGTAAGGCCAACAAGGCAAATGGCACTGAGGGAGCTGAAATCATCTAGAGAAGTTTCACAGAGTAAGGGGAGGATATTTGTAATGCTGACAGGAGGTAAAGGTAGAATCTTAAATGCTTTTATTATTTTTCCATTGAAAAATCCTTCCAAGAAATGACTCAAAAACCTGAGCGTTATAGCCCCAAATTTCCTGTCCTAATTAGATCTATATCAGTGGTTCTCTATTGGAGGCAGTTTTGCCCCCCTCTCCCCGGCGGACATTGGCAGTGCTATAGGCATTTGGTAGTATAGGCGGGGATGTACAGGACGCCCCCTTGCCCCTCGTCCCCGTACGCACTCAAATGTCTATAGTGCTGAATTTGAGAAACCCTTGTCTACATACACTTGAGGGACAGTGAAGTGATACTGGGGCCTAACCACCTGTCTGCCACTAGTTTTATGTGACCAGTGTCTCCAGGAGTTATGGGGGCTGGGCTGGGATAAATTAATGAGAGGCATTGAAGTGGCATATGACTAATTATTCAGTCCTCAGCTGTTCATCTTAGTTCAGTTGAAATCAGTCTAAACCAGGGAAGTAATGAAGGATTACTGACAAAAGAGAACTATATGAATAAAAAGATATCTTTTTGCACTTAATCCAAGTTTGTGTTGTCATATTCAGTATTTGTATATCAAGCATTGAATGTCTCTTTGCTCTTTATATGATACCTGTGAGCTTAATGGAAATTAATTAGAATCAGAGAGTTCTGGATTTCACGTTCAGGTTCTAGCTATGTGACTTTGAACAAGTTACCTAATCTCTTCGAGTTATACTTTACTCTGTAAAAAATATAATAAAAATGTATATTATAATAAAAATATTTTAAAAATGTAGCAGAAGATAAACAAGTGTGCCTTTAGATTTGTAAAGAGATAACCAAATATTTCATATATTTCAAGTTTTCTTGAAACTTCCTATTGAAAAATAAAATAAAAGCTCCTCCACAAGGCTTGAGAATTTCCCATTGCTAACCTTTATTCCAGAGGCTGTGGTTTTGTTTCTGACACTTCCTGGAAGAATTTTATGCAAATGACCGGTACTGAGTTAGTGTTTTTAGGACCAGAGTTTAGTATACTTACTATTCCTTCTAGAATAACTTATTTTACATCACTTAACAACTTCTCCTTTCTGCGGCTCTGAAGTTCCAGAAGAATCAGCTGAGTAGGTAGATTAATTTATTCCTTCCTAGTGTAGTACTTTGACGTGTCAATAAAACCAGAGATGCTAAAGCCAATTTCAACAACTATCTGCTAAAAGAATAAATCCTTCTTAATGGGGATGACATTTCCATGCCCTGAATCCTGGGGAGAAAAATCTGGCAAACAAGAAGATTCAGGTAATTCTTTTCTGTGAGAACAATAGTGTTACAGTAGGTGCACATGGGCAGAATTTTGCTAAACATTGAATTAGGGAGAATGGAGAGTTTCTTTAAAACCGTAGGTGTATAAAACATCCAGGTTTTTCTTAGCAACATTAATGTGTGAGCAATCTGCTTTGGATAAACAAAAATGAATTGCTTTTCTAATTGTGAAAATTTATATGTCTCTAACTTCCCTAAAATATAAGCAGTGGTCAAAAAGAGTCATGTACCACAATGTTCATTGCAGCGCTATTTACAATAGCCAGGACATGGAAGCGACGTAAGTGTCCATCGACAGATGAATGGATAAAGAAGATGTGGCACATATATACAATGGAATATTACTCAGCGATAAAAAGAAACGAAACTGAGTTATTTGTAGTGAGGTGAATGGACGTAGAGTCTGTCATACAGAGTGAAGTAAGTTAGAAAGAGAAAAATAAATACCGTATGCTAACACATATATAAGGAATCTAAAAAAAAAAAAGGTTATGAAGAACCTAGGGGCAAGATAGGAATAAAAACGCAGACGTAGAGAATGGACTTGAGGACATGGGGAGGGGGAAGGGTAAGCTGGGACGAAGTGAGAGAGTGGCATGGACATATATACACTACCAAATATAAAATAGATAGCTAGTGGGAAGCAGCTGCATAGCACAGGAAGATAAGCTTGGTGCCTTGTGACCACCTAGAGGGGCGGGGTAGGGAGGGTGGGAGGGAGACGCAAGAGGGAGGAGATATGGGGATATATGTATATGTATAGCTGATTCACTTTGTTATAAAGCAGAAACTAACACACCATTGTAAAGCAACTATACTCCAATAAAGATGTTTAAAAAAATTTAGAGAAAAAAAATATATATAAGCAGTGGAACAGAGTGAACTCACATTAGTTGACTAAATTCTCCATTGTTTATAAGAAAATACTGAGCAAAAGTTCTTCCAGCTTTCATTAGCCTGAAACCTGATTATAAACTCATAGTCATCTGTGGACCTTAAAAGGATTCTGGCATTTAAGGTTCTTTTTTTTCTATTAAGTAATTTAAAATACCTAATTCAGAGCTAACTATCAAGCTAAAAATGCCATTTTACTTTATAAAATCACAAATATCTAAAGCAGAAAGGACCTTAACAACCATGTCTAGAAACCCTCTTTTTTTTTAACAGATCAGAGGATTGAGGCACAGAAAGATTGATTGACTTGTCCACGGTCATAAAGGTGGACAGAGCCAGGAGTGGAATCCAGGTTTTCTGACCACTAGCCCAGTCTTCTTCCCACTATTTGGACTGTTCCATAATTTTATTCATTATTAGAATTGGGACATTCAGGGTTTTTTTTTATTGTGGTAAAATACAGATAGCATTTAATCATTAAACGTTTAAAAATCTCTTTAAATAGGCAAACACATGAATATGGAGCAAACACATGATTATGGAACAAAAATCAAAAGGTACACAAAGGTTTATGGTATACGGTTACTAGTTCAGCTCCCTCTCACTCCTGTCCATCCCAGATCCCCTTCTTGGAGGCAGCCACTGTAAATAATGAGGCATTTTAAATAGACCATTTTGGTCTAATAACGTGTCTAAACTGACGTTGTATTGTATTATTCTTCAGGGATTGCAGTTTGGCCTGCCAAGTTTAGGTAATGCCCAACAAAGGAAAAACATAAGCCGTGGAATTGGAATATGGAGAGAGATTTGTGAACTGATTTGACAATTACCCACAGTCCAAGTTATTTCCAGTAATAGAAGTGAGGGCTCTCTTGCATCAGTACTCTCTTACTCAAATAATGCCTTTTGTACAAAAAGCCTAAAGTATTTTATAAGAGCTCTCATGTATCCTCATGACATGTAAAATCCCTGAGTATTGTATAACTGCATACAACTGCTTTAGAGTCTATAGCACATTGGCCACAAGAAAGAATTATGTTGATGTTTGAATAAACACCCCCAGGCTCTGTGAAACCATCAGTGTGGGACATCACATGGATCTGCTTCTCTCAGCTTCTGAGCCTCCAAGGCCTACCTGATAAAACAGCCCCTGGTTCTTGGATGGGGTGCATCCAGGCATTGAGGCTGGAGAGTTCCTCACAGACTGGACAGGTTGGCTGAAGGAGTGAGAGGGGGCTCCAGGAGTACATGTGCACCTTTGGTTGTGGAGCAGGAAAAGCAGCAGGGCAGCAGCAGGTTCTTGGTACCGCCCAGCGCCTTTGTAGCCTTAGAGCACAGGTGCTGACTCTGGTAGATAGCTGCGTGCAGTAAGTAGGCGACTGCACACCTGGTGAGAGGTCAGCTTGGGAAAAGCTGCAGGCCCAGACCCCACATGCCACAGTCGGGCTTCCTCCCAGTTTAAAAGGCAAATCTCCCCAAGTGAAAGGGAAGAAGAGGTTATCTTCTGCAATTGGTTATCTTTCTGTGATGCTTTGTGTGACTATCTGACAACAGGTTTCACCTGGCAAGGGAGAGGACCTAGGAGGTCTGTAGCTTGTTTTGAAGACAGATGAGAATGGGTCCAGCGAAGCTATAGGGAGAGGAAAGGCAAGGTGGGAAGAAGTTGTCTTCCTGAGAGAGCAGTTCTTTGACTTCTGTACCACTAGACTCTTGAATTGTGGGTTTCACATTCTACTCTCAGGCAGTGTTTTTTTTGTTGTTGTTTGTTTTTTGTTTTTTTTTTTTTCCCAATTTTCCTGATCCTAAGGACTCTCCTGGAGTACTTGCTAAAAGTTCAAATTCCTTGGCCTGTGTTCCATAGATGCCGCCTCAGTCTGAAGTTGGGTCCTTGAATACTGGGTAATTTTAATAAGCGTCCAGGTGATTCTGGGGAACGCTGTCAGATCAGGACTGGGTTCTGATATTTTGCTCTAGATTTGTCCTCCATTATAAATATAAATATCGGAAGTATGGGGAACCTTAACTGCATAAACAGAGCTTTATTTCAAGAAAGTGTATTCAAGAAAGTGTGAATAATAATGCCTTGGTATTGATTCTTTTTAATGTTTTTTAATTGTTTAAAACACTGAAGTATTTGTTCATAGTAACTATTAAAACGTCAGTTCTGTTAATCTTTGCAAACAGAACTACTGAATGGCCTTTTGTTTTTGTTGTAATGGCCCTGCCATATATTTGACCTGGACTAATACTATGTGATTTAAAGTTATCTGGAATTTAGAGTTTTGTAATTGATAGTAACTGTTTTTTATAGTTAGAACTTGTATAATGAGGAAATAGCTATTATTTCATCATCACAGTCATTTTAACAGTTTTAAATGTAAATTAAAAATTTCAGTGATTGTATTTTTTCTTTTCAGATAGGAACCAAGGCTTTAACCTTCTCAGCTCATTGGCTGGAGCAAACCATAGCACTGGATCAGCAGAGACCTGCCACTCAGAGGTAGAGATTTTTACTGGATGTTTTCTCTTCTTTGGCTTTAATTTCTACTCGTCATTATGAATCTTTGCACCATTCATCATTTTCTCCTTTCCATTTAAGAAGTGGCAGAGAATATTAGCAATAGATAAAAGGAGAACCTAAAACAGCCCTCTTTATGCCTGCTAGCTGTTAAGAGCAGGCTAGTTCAGCATTAAAGCAGTAAGCCCTTTCAAGATGTTTGCAATTTGGGCTGTTGCATGTGTTTTTGCTAGAGTGCTTTTAAAAATGTGCTAGGATTTCCTTAAGGCATAAAGTTGCCCCCAAATCTTTAAATATAAAATAAAATTAATGGTTCCTTTTAAGTACTTCCTGTGTCCTGTACAATCTGAGGCAAGGTCCTTGCCCTTAATGAGCTTAAATAGGCTGATTTCAACCCTCTGTCCTCAAGGACTTTGGTCCAGGTCTGCCTTGGTTGGCAGGTTGGAACCATGAACACATTACGTAGTGCCACATTGTCTTTCTGGGACCTTCTTCCTCAGTCTCTGAGCTGTTTGTGATAGGATCTTATACATTTTCAGATTTTGAATAAAACATGATCTTAAAGCAAACAATATGTTTTAATAGTCAATAGCAAAATCATAATACTTTTTAATTTTTCCTTGAGGAGAAACACTGCTGAGTTAGTGAATTTTTAGCCTTTTGTTTAATGTGACCTTGATCCTTCTTCCATCTCTCTTTGTGTCTTGCTCCTATTACTGCTTCTCCAAAGCTAACCAGTGGGTGGAAGTGCGAGCCTTTTTGGTTTTAGTTCGGAAGCAACCTCCTGTTAAATTGTTGCTTGTGTGTGTTTTCCTCACCAGCAGCCCCAGTTGCCAGCAGCAGAGAGGACTGAACCCCTCTTGGATCATCAAAGTGGTGCATCTAATACAACAGACACTCAGGTTGATAGCATCGTGGGTAAGCACCTCTCTGGCTGCTAAGTGACAGCTCTGTGGAACTTGCAGTAGCCCATGTATTGGGGCATAAATCATCCAAGGGGAAATTGACTTTAAATGAGGATGAGGGAAGGAAGTTGATCATGCACCCCAGATGAATGTTAGCCTTGTGGACGGCTGTCAGAAAGAGGGAGAGTAAATACGTTACAAGTTGTGGGCACCATTGTCCTGCTGATTCTGTCAGCAGGATCGTGATTACGATCATCTTAGCTAGAACAGACAGAACCAGGTGGTGAAACAGCTTTATATCTCCATATTACAGTTTTTTCATAGTATTTCACAGTAGTCAGAATTGATGGTAACAAGAATAATACAACTTTATAAGCCCTCCCATATCTTTTTAAAATTCTTTTATGTCCACATTCTCATTTGGTAATGATTAAGTTTGGCAGAGAAGTTATTTTACAGAGATGAAGATGAGGCCCAGAGCAGTTTAATAACTTGCCCAAGGGCACCTAACAAGAAGGTCCTAGAGCTGAAACTGGAATCCAGTTTGCTGCCCAAAAGCCAGAAAGCCAAGGAGCTTAGTTAACAATAACTATAAACGTTCTTTTGTCGGGGAGCTACTGAAGTCACTACTTCTTTTTATGCCACAGAGAGGGCCCATGTGCAGTAATAAGTTTTAAAAACTTTTTTTTTTTCTGTTTGTAAGATAATCCATGTAGAAAACTTAAATGATTGGTTATAGAAACATATTAAGAAGGAAAAATTGGCATATAATCTCTTTCTCTCCAGTTTATCCAACCTCATCCTCTCAGTTGAACCCTTCATATTAGCTTCTAAACCTGCTAAAATCTCTGCCATGAAAACAAACCATTGACCACACTGAAGGAGGTGGGGAAAATAACTAACTTAAAGAATTTGGGAAAATGGTATATTCTGACTGGATACCATGAGGCCAAAACCAAAAAGAAATGAACAGAAATCCTGCACTCTATTTAATAAATTTGATTCTTACAGGGGTATGGGTTCGAAATTCTGAATATTTATATGTAATATATTTTATATATATTACAGTTGAAAGAATAAGAAAATGTAGCATAGATAATGAGAGCTAGGTTTCTCACTGTCAGAGAAAGAAGTTACAAATAAGGAAAGGGGAAGGCTGGGATGAACCCTTTGGTACTGAACTAGAATTGAAGGTATCAGTATGAACTCTTGGGTTTTAAAATATAGTTAGAGCAGTAGACAAATAAATATAGATATGTGTATGCATGTATAAATACATATATATATTTCCTAGCTCTGTCCACTGGGAGGACCTAGAAGCAACAATAATAGCAGTGGACATACTTAGTACTTAGATCTTGGTTTCTAAATACTATTCTCCAAGAAAAGGTACCAGGGCTACTTGGAGAAGTGGTTGATTCAGGGCTGGGGCAGGAAAAATGCAGGATGAACGTGGAGCATCATGGTGCCAGAAAGTAAGGAAGTGCTCAAGAAAAGAATGGGGGCATGTTGAAAGGGCACAGGAACCAACCTGAAGGAGCTTCCAATGGCTAAAGCTGGAACAATTTGACCAGCAAAGTAAATTAACATAGTATTGGGCTGTAACCCATAGAATAAAATACCTATCCATGAATCCATACTAATTTAAATAAATAATTGAATAAATGCATAACTGGGAAAGAAAAGGCTGCTCCTCCTTACAGAAGAATTCCAATTAATACATGTAGACATTATGAGGGAAATAGAAAATTACCCTTAGCCACACACCACAGTAATAGTTGTCGCAGGCAAGATCCACTGATGAATGGTGAAATTAGTAGATGAAAGTTTAAGAAGAAACACGACATTTCCATAGTCAAAAAGTATATTTCCCAAGTTATTTATTACAAAGGGGAAAGTAGTAACTTTATACTGGAAAAACCTGGCAGATACCACTTTAAGTGATGAAGGTTACATCACCAGTAACAGGACATATGGACATCATCTCCCTCCAATATGATGCACTGAAAGGGCACTCACTTCTGTGGTGTTCCTGCCGAAGGTCCATAACCTCAATCTAATAATAAGAAAACATCAGACAAACCCAAATTGAGGGATATTATACAAATTAACTGGCCAGTACTCTTCAGAAGTGTCAAAATCATGAAAGATAAGGCAGGACTTAGGAACTGTCACAAATTGGAGAAGACTAAGGAGATTTGACAACTAAATTCTGTGTAGAATCCTGAATTGGATCCTGGAACAGAAAAAAGGATCTTAGTGGAAAAACTGATGAAGGTTGAATGAAGTCTGTAGTTTAGTCAGTAGCATTGTTCCATTATTAACTTTGTGATGTTTATAATTGTACCATGGTTATATAAGATGTTAACACTGAGGGAGGGTGGGGGAAGGGCATATCGGAAGGCTCTGTACTATTTTTGCAACTTTTTTGTAAGACTACAATTATTTCAAAATTCTTTAAAAAGACAAAACCAAACAAACAAAAGTAAAACACTTCCTCAACCCCACATCTCCCTCCTCTCTTTACTTATTTCCATTCCTCAGTTCATTCCCATCTAGCTCTTGCTCCCATTTTCCATGAAAACGACTTCCATGCCACTCAGTCTAATAGGTGTCCTCCAGTCCCCATCTTGACCTCTTGGCGGCATTCAGTATTATGAATCAGTCCCTTTCTGAAACATTATCTTCTCTTGACTCACCGAACACATCTCCTGATGTTCTTCCTACCTCTCTGATGATTCCTTCTCTTGCTTTGGAAGATTACACTCCTTTACCCAGCCTTTAAATATCGCCATTCCTCAATGTTCCATCTAAACTCCTCTTCCAGACCTGTATTTAAGCATGAAGTGATTCTGTCCACATCCACAGTTCAGGTATCATGTATACAGATTAATCACAAATTTTTTATCTCTAGCCCTATATACCAACTGCCACCATGGCATGCCCATTGAACTAAAGCAAATTTATTAACCAAATGCATCTTTAACATCAAATTATCTATATGACATTGTAGTAGATGTAAAGAATTATGTTATCATCCTTGTCTTCAAGGAGCTTATAGTCTAAAAATGAAGAGACAGGCTTTGTAATGTAATGTAATGGGTAAAGTCATGGGCTTGGAATCCTGGACAACTGGGTTCAAATCATGGCTCAACCACTAGTAGTGAGATGACCTTGAGTAAGTTATTTAGCATCCGTGGGCCTTAGTTTCCCCTTCTATAAAATAGGGGTGACAAATCTTTCCTCACATCGCTGTTGCAAAAATGAAATGGAATCGTATAAGTTAAAGCACTCAGTGGTGGGGACAAAGCAAACTCTCTCTCTTACTGTAGTATTTATTATAGTAACAGTAGACAGATGCTAGCATACAGAGTAGTGTATGCCAGTGCCAAGACAGCTCTGTAAACACTAAGTGTGGGACAAATCCTAAGGAAGGAGACCTGTGAGCTGGGACGGTCAGGGAAGACATCCTAGAGGTGGCTGGCCTGGAATGGAGGCTGAGTGAAAATTCTGATTAAAAACAAAGTTTGATAAAGAAGCCATATGCCAAGGTAGAAATAGTAAAGAATTTGTGGTAAGAAAAAGGAATTTAAATTGGCCCTACCTCTGAATGGCTGTAATTTTAGATGAGTTCATTTTTAAACTCAGCTTCCTTCATGTGTAAATTGTGGACAGTGGTATCTGTCCTAACCACCTTATATGGTTGTCAATAACAGATGTGAAAATATTTGTTGACCAGTAAAATATGGTATAAATTTCAGGCATTTATTGAATCTGTGGACCTTAGTGCAGGGCGTGACCTTTAGAATTGGAAACATGTAAGTCTGAATCCAAGGTCATACTTATTAGCTGTGACCTTGAGCAAGGTCACTTGATCTCTGAGCTCTAGTTTTCTCTAGAAAAGTGGAAACAGAATTCCTTGCCTCGTTACAGTGTTTTACGGATAAAATGAGTTACTGTTCATTTGTGAGGGCCCACTACCAGCCAAGCAGGATGCAGCACCATGAGCTGTACAGCTGGTCCCCAGTGGGCACTCATTCAGTGGTAACTTTCATCAAAGCCAGATTGATTGCTTTTGGATTCTGTGTATTTAGCACATACATAAATAATGTGTGGCGAATCCTTGTTTCAGATCCCACGTTAGACCTGGACATTCAAGAACTAGCCAGTCTTACTACAGGTGGAGGAGATTTGGAGAATTTTGAAAGACTGTTTTCAAAGTTAAAAGAAATGAAAGGTAATCGGATCCGTTGTGTCTAACAGATTCCCATATTGATGCTCCTCTATTTTATGTAGTAGGATTTTACTTTGTAACTGCTGATTGCATTCCATGCTCTGGCCTCATCTGAGAAACTTGGGTACTGGAGGACTGTGCCATCCTCTGTTGGTAAAAATTTCCTTGGGAAAATTTTCTTCTTTCTTCATTCCTTTTTCTCTTACTTTCCCTTCCTTTGCCTGTCTCTGTTTCTTTCAGTGTGTCTCATTAATATGGAATCAGTAAGATCCCTACCAATTTACTCACATCATTCTCATCTGGAAAATTTGGAAGACTTAAACTTCCTAACAGCTATAATGACTACACCATAAATGTGTCTGTGAAACCCATTTCCCATCTTCTAGTGTTAGAACATCCATGCATTCCAGATTGTCCTGTGCTATTAGATGAATTTCTTAAGATATATTTTCCCCCTAGACAAGGCTGCGACGCTTCCTCACGAGCAAAGAAAGTTGCATGCAGAAAAGGTGAGAAAATCAGTCCGGTATTTATTGAGTACCTACAGCAGGTCCAGTGCTATAAGAATGGTATATCACACTTGTTTACTTCTAAAGTATCTTACTGTGAACTTTCTGTTGGATATTAACATAACTAATTGAATATTTACCCAGTAGTAATATAGTTGCTGCAGTCAAACCAAGATTTTCCAATGTATGTTGAGTGACGTGGAACATTGAGACTCAGGATATTTGCCTTCTTAGCTGTTAGGCTGGAAAACGCTTAGTTATTTTTTGTTTGGTTTGGTTATTACCAACACAACACGTTCTTGGCAGGAAATGTATACGGTTTATGGTATTCCATTGTATGAATGTGTCATAATTTATCCAGTTCCCTTTTGGACATTTAGGTCATGTGCCTTTTTTTTTTCTTCTGTAGTGAAGCTGTGTGTATCCTTATACATCACCTGTGTAAACAGCTCTGATTATATCCTCAGTATAAAGTCTAGGAGTAGAAGTCATGGGTTAGGGTGTTCAGGGGGTTTTGATAGATGTTGCCAGAGCGCTGGAGGGCAGGGTGTAGAATTTTAAGTCTTAATCAGTTCTGTGTATAACACATGAAACGAGCTGAAATTCAGTTGTTGCCTACAGTTTGTTGCTTGCTTCTCTCCACAGGTGGCCAAAGCTTTCTGGATGGCAATTGGGGGAGACAGAGATGAAATTGAAGGCCTTTCATCTGATGAAGAACACTAAATTATTCATGCTAGGGCTTGACTAACAAAGACCCTAGCTCCCTCTACCTGAGATGCTTCCCTACTCAACCCAGTCATCTTTTGCTGAACTCCCCATCCTCATGTTGGCCGCCTGACTTGTTTATAGGCTCCCGTGAATTTTAGTTTTTAGTAGGGGGTAAAGCAGAAATCTCTCCTCCCTCAGAATATCGTGGGGGAGTGAGAATGACAATAAGGAGTGAGGAATTCTCAAATACACTTTTTTGCTCTAGGAACAGGAGTGGGATGAGGCCCAAAGGCCTGTGTGATATGACCAAGTTACAGGCGAAGAACCACCAAGCCATTCCTAGTCAGTCTTTTAAGCAGCATTCCCCGTGTTCACACTTGATCACTGCAGATCGGGAGCTTGTGCCACCTTTCCTGCGTTCTGGATTTTTTCTGTCAAGGAACTTGCTGCTCTGAGGTTTGATGCTTTTGATGGGAGGAAAGATTCAATTTGTGCTGTAGTATAGACTATGTGCCAAAGCCACTGCCCCTCAGGTTAGCCTCTAGCTTAAAAAAAAAAATGCATCTGGGCATTTCATTTGAAATGCTAGAAAGTATTGAGAAACCATTGTGAATTTTTAGACTGTAGTAAATGATGCAAGGGTTTCCCACTCTGGTAGGGATAAAATAAACCCTTCTCTACCAAGTTGTGGGTCTGTCGGTATGCGTGTGTAAGAGAGAGAGAAGCTTAAGGAATTCCCTCTATAGGCCACTGAAACGGTATGATCATATCCTGAGATTTTTGCATTAGTGTTACCGTGGAGAAAGTTTTCTTTCTTAGAGTTCGCTACTTGAGATGGCAGAGCTGTATTGTCACAACTCATACTCTCAAAACAAGGCAAGTTTCCTTTTCTCTTTCTGAAAGCCAGAGATCACTGCCAAAATAGTAACACTAAGGAGTGGGCGTGGTGGGAAAGGATATGAAATGTTAGGCAGTGAATCCCTGAGTACCTTGTGTTACTTCCAGGGCTGGGTGGGTCAGCTCTAGGGGAACTGATCACCAAGGGGAAAGTTTCCAGAGGAAGAGTGGGAAATAGAGCAAATGTAATCCTTATTTCTGTTTTCATAGGCACTTTGTAATGCATGTCATGAGCCTTCGCTGTGGTAGTCACTGCCATGGCTCTAAACTGGCTCAGGGCACATGGCCTGAGAACTGCTGCGGGCCTAGTGTGGGTAGGAACCTCTTAGGTCACCGGCAGAAACAAGTTTCAGACACCTTTGTGCAACACCTTCTAAGCACTGCAGAACCTGACAGATGGCAGAATGACTGGAATGCTCCAGGTTCCGGGCCAGGGTGACTGCAGGAGGGAAGGTTTCAGTGATTGGAGCCATTCCAGGGAACATTGGAGGCTATCTTGCTTGATACTTTTTTTCTTTTTCTTTCTTTTCTTTTTTCTTTTTACTATTCTGAAGGTCTTTGAGACTGTAGTTTACCATCATTCCATCAGTGTTTCTTTGAGGTGACTGCATCAGCCATTGACTGGGAATATAAGGGAAGCTGGCCCTGGGGTTGCAAGATGAAAGGTGGAACATATTTTTCTTAAAACATGAAAGGTTTCAGAAAATACATTAGGTCACGTGGTTAGGGAAAACAAACTAGAAAAAGCTGTGAACTTGATTTTGTGGATTAAACAAAGCCAGGTGATTAAAATGTGATTTATTTATAAAGTCTGCTTATGTGTATTTTTATGATTTTGTTGGGTTTTTTTGGGGGGGTGGGGTGGGGAAGCCTTCCTTTATTGGATTAGGCATAAACAGCAGATAATCTAAGAGTTTGTCAAACTCACTCTTTTAGACTCCACCATTTATATGTATAATATCAAGTCATGTTTTCAAGATCTCAGCTATCTGGGGGTATTGGCCCCTTCTAGGGGAGATGTGAGATTAAAGTGTCCAGTGGTATCTACTAAAGGCCCATTTTAAGAAGAGTGATCATGAGCTAATAGTGTAATGAAAATTGCATTCTATCTAAAGTGACCTATGTACATGCCACCATAAGTTATTATGGACTGTCCTTCTGGGATTTAAAACAAGAACCTCGACTTTTTATTTTCCTTATACATTTTTCTATTTGTGTAACACGGTGTCTGGCACATAGTGGGCACTTAAAGCTGGTTTGGACTTGCATTCAGTAGTTTTGATGAACATGATCCTAAAGTTTTAAGGTCCATGAGCGTTGGGAGGTAGGGAGAGACAAGAATAAACTTTTTATTTCCCTGAGAAAATCATATGTTATGTAATAATTTTAGAGTGATGAAGACATAGATATTTTTATAATTTTAAGATATGTTATCCTGCCAGAATATGAGAAGACTGACAGAACCAGTTTGCTTGCTCTCTATTTATAGAAAACTTGGCCACATCTAATTCAGAGAAGCTGGAGATTCAGGGATGCTAGACTTAGATGGCTGAGTAATATGGGATGTGGTTCAAGGACCATAGAGCATGTCAAGCCATTACTGCAAACTACTTATAACAAAGGAAAATGTGATCTATTGCTAACTTCGTGTTCCCACCATGGAGAGGTGAGGATAAACATTTTTGCCGTGGCCTGTCAGATTCCCTTAACCTTGGGTCAGTCTCTTGACAGTGGCCATCGAGAGAGCACGTGGAGTTCCCCTTGCCCTGCCTTGGCCTGCCATGGAAAAACAGTCTTTGAAGAATCACTGTCTAAGGGTAAGATGAGAGCTCCCTGAACTATTCTGAGCTGGAGTGTTTGCTGATACAAAGCTAAATTTAGCCAACATGTGTCCAGTGTGGTCAGAGGTTTGATTCATTGAATGTTCTGATGGAGACCAAGAATGCTGGATGAGTTAAGAGCTGCCTTTCACCGCCAACCCAAAAAACTTTAAAATAGGCAAGACGGTTTAGCTACAGCATTCTATCATTAAATACCCATCTCATAGAGGACTGTAGGTGGAGAAAGTGTGAAAAATCAGGTCAAGTGTACCCCCTTAGTACAAGATTTAAAAACAACACCCTAACAATTAACTTGCCCATAATCTGTATGTTCCTAAAAGCATCATGCTCACAGTGCAGGGCAAAGTTCTAGTTTTGACTTAGATTCCACCTGGGGTTTAGTTTCGTAATCATCCTCCATCCTTGCCCCTTTGGCATGTAAGCTCTTGCAGAAAGGGTCTTAGACGTTTTCTAAGTTTTATATTTTGGGCATTACCTATGCCTGTTATTAACATCACCAGCCTTGCTCTTAATGTAGGTGTCTTTATTCAGAGTTAAGTGTGTGTTACAGTTCCTCTAGGAAGTATCTTTCTCGATTTTTAGGTGTTTCTTTGATTTGCAGAGTGAAGGATTGAAAAGAGGTAATAGCAACAGCATGATCTTTTGTTGGAACACTACTGAGCCCTGGTCCAGCTCTAAATGATGTGCTGTTCTACTTTGTTTCCTGTTGGAAAAGTATTGATTCAAAACCTGGACCTAATGGTTATAACTAACTGCATCTTTAGAACACAGGTTTGGGAAGAAGAAAATTTTTTTCCTCTAAAATCCTTTTTCATCTGTGTGTATGTTGATAGGCTCAAATACTTGGTCCTCACAGCTATAAATCTGCGAGGCATAAATGGGTCACAGAAAGCCTCCCGGGTTCTCTCCTGTGAAGCATGTGACCAACCACTGCCTCTCCCTTTTCTCTTATCGACCAGGTGGCTTTTTTTTGTTTGTTTTTTTTAACATCTTTATTGGGGTATAATTGCTTTACAATGGTGTGTTAGTTTCTGCTTTATAACAGAGTGAGTCAGTTATACATATATATATGTTCCCATATCTCTTCCCTCTTTGTCTCCCTCCCGAATCAGAGGTTGTTGGGAAGGTTGTTAAAACCCAAATTTGCAACTGGAATGCTTGCTGAAAGCACCTGGTTACCTCAGCAGTCAATATAAATTACAGAGGCTTTCGTCCTTATCCCCTCCTGGGGCACGTGGAGCACAGCCCTAAGGGAACTCCTATTACTCTTTTTTCCAGTGCTCCAGGAGACGTGCACATCTGTTGTTGACACATGTGGAACCTCAGCTCTCCCACCACCTCTCACACTGTTGATGTGATCATGATATTTTCAAACCTAAGGAAGGACCTCCAGGCAGAAGGAAGACACACCTGACACAATTAAAACCAAAACAGTTGGCACACTGGGATACAGATGAGGAATTTACTGCCTTTCTCTGTACACTCCGAGCTGCTGGATGTTAGTGAAGGGTTAAGCTAAGGACAAAATTAAAGAATTGTATCTGTTTTCTTATTACATGAAGAGGTTGCATCACTTGGTTTTTCCTTAAAATCTCTGACCATAAAATTGTGACCCTTTCCTAATTTACCTGGGCTACTTCAAGTTTACTTTGGGGAACTCCTTTCCACAGACAGATTGACATTGCCTTTTAGGATCTTGCAATGCATGCTGGTTAAGAATCTTAGCCTGGGAACCACCCGGACCTGGGTCTGATACTTGACTCACCGCCTACTTACTAGCTGGGTGACCTCAGGCAAGTAGCTTCCCCTCGGCAAGCCCATCTCCTTATCTGTAAAGCAGGTAGGACACCCCACTGCCAGCCTGGGAGTATTCTTGTGAGGATTCAGAGAGACCTTGGTATCAAGTCTTCCTCTCGGTGACCGACGCATAGTTAAGTACTCAATAGTTTCTTTGTTTTTACCATTGTAATTGTTTTACAAAAGAGAGTCGAACAGATAAAATGCACAAGCTGACCTGTAACATAATTGAAAAACTTAAGGCAATGCACATGTATTTTGGCAGTTTAGAATGTGATAACTGGACAAACGTTTCTTCCTTGTTGAGTGCTCAGCAAAGTCTGCATACTGTGCTATTAGAAATGCCTGTTATAAGGGGAACAGACCTCCACCAGGTTCATAGTATCATTTGAATTTGAAGGCATTCCTTTCTCACAAAAGGAATTGCCATTTGAAAGGACAAGTCCCTATGAGGAGTAGAACAGACAGCAGAAGGTCTTGGCTTTTAGCTGCCTGAGCCATCTCAAATAATTCATCCAGTCTTCTTGACCTCTGCTTCAACCTCTCTGTCCAGGAAAGCAACAGGTATATTGCATGCAAGGAGGTTACTGATTCCTTCAAGTTTGATTTTGGGGTCAGATAGAACTAGCTTCAAATTCTAGCTGCACAGCATGCAAGCTGTGTGGCTAATGATTTTGAGCCCTAGTTTATGCCTCTGGGAGGAGATTAATGGGGTACCTTCCTGATAGGTTTGCTGGGAGGATTAAAAGAGAGCAAATTGCCCAAGCTTTGCAAATGGCAGCTAATAAAATAATGAAAACTTTTTGCTTTCAGAACTCTATCTTAAATTGAGGACTCCAAAGAGCTTCTGTGACTATTATTAATTTTTAATTAAAAGTAAGTTAAAATTTATTTTATTACTATGAGAAACAAAATGAGAAACTTTAAAAATATTTGTGTATTAATTTAAAAATCACAGCAAACTCTTAATATGCTAACATAAAAATACATTTTTAATAAAAAGTAACTTTTTTTAAAAAAAGGAACAAAAGAGAAGACTTCATTAGTTTTTTTTTTTCAAGTCCCTTTAATGTCTTAGTAGGAAGGAGTGGAATTCTCATATCTGCTTCCACTAAAATCTGTTGCAGTATCACACATTACTTAGCTTCTGGAAAACTCCACTTTACACCCTAGATGGAATGAAAGCAGAGAAAAGCAAATAATACCTTGGCATTATAAAAATAGTTTTGACCTCATGGACTCCCTGAAAGGGACTCAGGGACCCCCCACTCTTTGAAAACAACCGACTTGGGACAACTGTCTTTCAAACTCTCAAACTGTAGATGATCCAAAGGCTTATGTAGAAAAAGAATGTTACAATGCATAAGAGAAAGAGAAACATCAAGGCCAAGAATATAGAATATCTGAGTCCCACTGAAGAATTTACTTTTAGAAATAAGCTTGTACTCAAGTACGGGGCAGGAGAACAGCAGGAGCCCGAACATATTTACAGAATCAGGCAAGTATCAGGCAAATATATTCTCCAAACAGACTGGACAAACTTGTGATGCCAGTAATCCAGACATCACAGATCACTGCTTCTATGTCTCTTTCTCCGTTCTCCACCACTCCACACCAGCACTGCAGGAAAATACCCATTTGCTCTCTGGATTATCGAATGTTGTAGTTATACCCCACCAGGGCATGGTGACTCAAACCCAGAAAAACTCATGGGTTTTTCAAACACACAGACCTGGGTTCAAAGGCTCGAATTGCCACTTAAGAGCTATGTAGTCTTGGAAAAGTTACTTAAATTTACTGAATCTCATGTATATGATGGGGATTGTGATGGACTAAAAATGACCATATTCTCTGCAACTCCTCCCATCAAAAGTGTGGAATGCAATGGAATACTACTCAGCCATAAAAAAGAAACCTTACCATTTGCAATAACATGGATGAATCTAGAGGGCATTATACTAAATAAGTCAGACAAAGACAAATACCACATGTGATCTCACTTATATGCAGAATCTAAAAAACTAAACAAAATGAAAACAGACTCATAGATACAGAGAATAAATGGATGGCTGCCAGAGGGGAGGGTGGGTGAAATAGCTGAAGAGGATTAAGAGGTATAAACCTCCAGTTATAAAATAAATAAGCCTGAGGATGGAATGTATAGCACAATAATGGTCAATAATACTGTCATAACTTTGTATGTGGACAGATGGTTACTAGATTTCTCGTGTGATCATTTCATAATGTATGCAAGTCAAATCTCTATGTAGTACACATGAAACTAACATAATATTGTATGTCCACTATCTTTCAATAAGATTTTTTTTAATTAATTAAATTTATTTAACACACATAGAGCTAATTCAAGTAATCTCCTTCTTGAGTGAGCTTTGGAGTTTTTGTCTTCAAGGAATTTGCCCATTTCAAGAAAGTAATCAAATTTTTTAGCAAAGTTGTTTATTATATTCTCTTAATCCTTCTAATGATGTAGATCTCTAGTGATATTTTTTCACTCCTTACACATAATGTATATATTCTACCTTTTTTTTGAATTTTTGAATTTTATTTATTTTTTTATACAGCAAATTCTTATTACTTATTCATTTTATACATATTAGTGTATATACGTCAGTCCCAATCTCCCAATTCATCAATAATGAATCTTTCAATAAGATTTTTTGAAAGTTGAAGTCTATTTTCTCATGTCTTGAATTGGGCTGGCGCTGAGTCTGCATCACTCTATGTGGTCGAAGCGGCAATACTTAACTTTTGAGCATGGTTTCAAGAGGCCCTGCAGCTTCCACACTTACCCTGTGGAACCCTGAGGCCCCCGTGCTGTGATGAAAGATTCCATGGAGGAAGAGGGCCAGCCATCTCTGGTGAGGCCCCAGACATCTTATCCCATCCAGCCTCAGCCAAGCAGCCATATGGAGAGTTCCGGTGAAAACAGCAGAACCACCACCCATTCAGCCCACAGAACTGTGAGAAATGATCATTCTGTTTTAGGCTACTAAATAGATGGGTAGTTTCTAGGGTGACCAATTTGTCCCAGTTTGCCTGGGACTTGCCCACTTTTAGCTGCCAGTCCCACATCCCAAGAAACCCCTCAGCCCTAGTTGGTCACCTATTTGTAGCACAATTGCAAATACCTTACACAGGAATAAGAGCGTTCAACTCAGTGTTTGAGAGAATTAAGTGAAATGATGAGGTAAAGGCAAAATATAGACAGAGCCCATAAAATGAAAGGTTTTGTTTTTCTTTTCAATTTATAAAATAACTTTATAATAATTTATAATTACTCTATCTTTAATAAAATAATATTTCCATAGCTAATTAAAATTTGATCTTTTATCTTTGTCTATAACTGAACTTCTCATTCAGGGCCCTAATTGCTTTTTTTCTTTTTTTAAATTAGTTTATTTATTTTTGGCTGCGTTGGGTCTTCGTTGCTGCACGCGGCTTTCTCTAGTTGCGGCGAGCGGCGGCTACTCTTCGTTGCTATGCGCGGGCTTCTCATTGTGGTGGCTTCTCTTGTTGCGGAGCACGGGCTCTAGGCACGTGGGCTACAGTAGTTGGGGCACATGGGCTCAGTAATTCTGGCTCGCAGGCTCTAGAGCTCAGGCTCAGTAGCTGTGGCGCACGGGCTTAGCTGCTCTGCGGCATGTGGGATCTTCCCGGACCAGGGCTCGAACCCGTGTCCCCTGCATTGGCAGGCGGATTCTGAACCACTGCACCACCAGGGAAGTCCCGGGACCTAATTGCTTTAAATATACCAGAGAGCATTCTCTGCTGGAGAATGCTGCATTTTCAGCTAAGCACGAAGGTAGCAGGCCCCTGGGAAATTATGAACCAAAAAGAGAAAGAAAACATTGGACTTAGCTAAATTCAAACTGGCTGTGAGTTCTCAAAAGAGTATCACTGTTGAAGATGGAAAACACTTAATATTATGTCATTCTGGGTGGGTCTAGAACAGGACCTTTTTTTGGACAATATTTTTCCCCAGGGGCATGTCTAGTGAAAACATAATCCACGGAGATGATCTGCAGATAAGGTCAATGCCATGTGCCCACAAAAAGGCAGAATCTCGGGGGCCTACTGGTTAAGAGAGTTGAAACCTTTGAAACTCTATTTTAGAGCTTTCCTTAGGAAGAAAAGTGGGAGGCTGGGGTGGTGGTGGG
>NW_006773157.1:1816885-1819022 GCF_000442215.2 Lipotes vexillifer | reverse complement strand
GCGCACCAGGAAACACAGAGGCAAGAAAAGGTCTCTTGCCTCTTGGGTAGGTCCAGACTTTCCCCCGGACTCCCTCCCGGCTATCCGTGGCGCACTAACCCCTTCGGGCTGTGTTCAAGCCGCCAACCCCAGTCCTCTCCCTGAGCTCCGACCGAAACCGAAATCGAGCCTCAGCTCGCAGCCCCGCCCGCCCCCGGCGGGTGAGCACACGAGCCTCTCGGGCTGGTGAGCGCCGGTTGGCGCCAATCCTCTGTGTGGGAATCTTTCCGCTTTGCCCTCCGCGCCCCTGTTGCTGTGCTGTCCTCCGCGGCTCCGAAGCTCCCCGCTCCGCCTCCCGCAATCTCTGCCCGCGAAGGGGCTCCTAGTGTGTGGAGACCTTTCCTCCTTCACGGCTCCCTCCCACTGGTGCAGGCACCGTCCTTATCCTTTTGTCTCTGTTTATTCTTTTTTCTCTTGCCCTACCCAGGTACGTGGGGAGTTTCTTGCCTTTTGGGAGGTCTGAGGTCTCCTGCCAGCGTTCAGTAGGTGTTCTGTAGGAGTTGCTCCACGTGTAGATGTATTTCTGGTGTATCTGTGGGGAGGAAGGTGATCTCTGCGTCTTACTCCTCCGCCATCTTGGAAAGAGTCGACCAGGTGGCTTTAATGCTACAAAATGTAGGCTGAGTGAGGCCTGGGGTAGGAACTTTATGGACACAGCAGCATAATTTAGGAGAGAAGAGTCTGTTCCTTTGAAGCCCAAGGACATGGTCTGCATCAATCCTGTTGTTCCAGGAAATCTCAGGAAGTCATTAATGGTGTTAGAAGGCCTCAATCTTGAAGTTAAGGACGAGCAGCTGCAACCTGTCCCTTTATCCTGATGAGAGCCGAAACGAGGACTCAGTGCAGCCAGCACTGGCTGGGGCCCTTCTTGGTGACAGACTGTGCTGGCCGTGGCCGAACCTGCAGACTTGGGTAAGGATGCGGGTTCTCTTCCCTAGCAGCTCATTGTCTAACTCAGGTGGGAGAAGGGGGCGAGCAACGTGAGGCTACAGAAGGTCGAATGCTGGGCAGGATGTCAAGAGCGCTGTGTCCAGCCTTAATTGCTGTGGAAGGAGAGCCGAGTGGGTTGGTAAGAGCATGATGTGCATCTTGGAGCAGTGGTTCTCAATCACGAGCCCATGTCAGAATCACCTGGAGGGCCCCACCCCAGGATTTCTGATTCAGGAGGTCTGGGGTGGGGCCTGGGAATGTGGGTTTCTAACTTCCCAGGTGATACTGATGTTGCTGACCAGAGACCACACTTTGAGACCCACTGGCTTTGAGGAAGTGATGCTTGACTTGAGCGTTTTGGGATAAGAATTTGGGCAGATACGTGGGTGAAGGCTGCAAAATTCTTAGTGGAAGCTATGGCATGAACAAAGGTATGGAGATAAGAAAGCAAGGGGTTATGTTGGGGAAGCTAGAGAAATGGTGGTAGATAAAGATGGAGTGATGCTGAGAACCTTGGAATTCCGCTTTGTGCCTACTCGGGAGGTAATCAAGGAGCCAGCGGGTTTCGAGTAGAAGACATGTAAACTGTAATTAATTCCAGGAAAATCTGGCAGCAGGACTAGCCAACACCAGTTGATTACCAGTCTGCCTGGAGAGCTGTGTTGAGAAGGATTCTGAAGCTGAGAAATGGACCCAGCACTGTGATGAGTGGTTTTTGCATGGATAGAGAACTAGTGAAAGGTGGTAATTTCGTCCTGTACTTGCCATCCCTGGACTAGAGGGTGACAAATTAGGAGAATATTGGAATAGCTGCGATAAAAGGTAATCAGGAACTTTATTTTGGTGGTATTCCTTCAACCATACATAAGGACTTGTATAGGACAGCACAGTGAAAATGGATGGAAAAGACATTGCTAAGGTAGAATCTACTAGGTACAGGCACCAATTCGTTCACTGAATTCAGCAAAAATATGTGGTGGCCAAAAGAAGCTGAGGATACAAGAATAAGATGTAGACCCTGCTCTCAAGGAAGATTCACAAAAGGCTTCCTTTCTGAAGTGAGTCTCAGAGCATTAGGGAAGGTTAGCCCGGTGAGTTGGTGGTGTCAGGAGGGGTGGGAGAAGCAGGGTGTAGACTGGTGTGATACATGAGGAACTGCGCTTAACAC
>NW_006773157.1:1791642-1816875 GCF_000442215.2 Lipotes vexillifer | reverse complement strand
ACGCTGGGTTGCAGGGGCGAGGCAGCAAGCTGTGAGAGCTGGACAGGGGCCAGGTGGTAAGGGTCACGTGGCCCATGTTAAAGGCCTTAGAATTTGTGCCGTGGACTCGGGCCGTCTAAGGTCAGGGAGGTCACTGGGGGCAGTGTGGATGGTACATTTATGGGAAAGCAGGCTGGAGGCTCGGAGAGTGGTTAGGAAGCCATGCAGTTGTCCAGGTGACAGGGGGCCTGGAGTACAGGGCCGAGCGCGCGGAGGGACAGGGCTGGTCGGATGTGGGGCGTGAGGGAGTGGTGGATGACTGTGGCTTCGTGGCCATGGGCTGAGGAAAGGATTTTGATAAAGCGGGACTGAAGGCCAAGAGAGGGCGATGGTTCAGTAAGGGCAAGGATGACTTCGGTTTTTAAGCTGAGTTTTGAGGTACTTGTGGCACCTCCACGTACCAGTAGCCAGCAGGCTGTTGGATATGAGTCTGAAGCTGGGGATCGATGTCTGGGCTAGAAATACTGATTTGGGAGTCCTTAGCATTTATGTGGCTTGAAATCACACAGGTCAGATGAGCTCTCTCAGGGAGCAATGTCAAGAGTGCGTACACTGGTCTGGGGATACCCCCATGGAAGGGGGGGGAGGTGCAGGCCTGAGAAAAAGAGGAGAGCGGACAGTCAAGGCCTTTCCAGAAGGGAGGCTGGATCACCGGGGGCAGCTGCAGAGGTGGGAGGAGGGGGGCGGGGGGGAGCAAGGAAAAGCAAAGCGTCAAGCTGCTCAGGACTTGGAGAAGGTGGGGCGGCAGGGGGGCTCCCGATCGACACAGAGAGTCAGGAAAGGGAGCTTGCTTGGGCAAGACGGGAGATGATTCAGTTTGGGGGAGTTGTTTTGGACCGCGTCTCACAGGAAGCTGGAATTTAAAGTCGTGGCGCTCAAGGAACAGGTTGGTTTAGAGGTAGGGAAGTGAGAGTCATTTGCCAAGAGAGTGACTAGATGAAACCTTGGGGAAAGTCGTTTAGGGGTGGGAGGCTAGAACTGGCCAAATAACAACGAAGGTAGGGATTTGATGTAGTTCATGGAGACCAAACGTATAGGCACGTGGGTGCCATTCCTGGGAAATCTGCCTCCCTCCTGGTACAGCATGTGTGGACTCCGGTGAGGTCCTGGGAGGGAAGGCTGCTGTAGAAGTGGCCCAGCTAGAGAGTTACGCCAGGCCCCTTCCGCCTCCCCCAAATTGTTTATTCATTTTAATCATCCTGTTTCTTAAGCCACATCAGCTGGGGTCAGTGTAAGATTCAGCCATGGAAAACAATTTTGAAGTCTCTTTCTCCTTGGGCGTTTGGAATTTAAAATGGATTTTCACAGGAGCTAAGTCATGTGAGCTGGAGAGTGTGGAAACCTGCTTCTTTCGGAACCTGAAACCTACCTCCATTGCCTGTGGCAAGGTTAATCCGGTGGCGTCCACTCACTTGCCAAAGGCTCTCAAATACAAGGGAAATGAACGCGAAGTAACAACGCGGAGACAGCGTTGCTGGGACTTGTGCAGTGCTGGGTGGGAGACGTGCCAACTGGGAGACTTGACATCTTCACGTGCCTGACCCGGAGGCTCCCGCTATCCCTGCAGGACTGGCTGGCACCGCGTGTTGCCCTCGGTGAGTGAGTGAGGGCAGCGGGGCTGTGGCACAATGCGACCTGGCACATCCTTGGTCAGAGTGCACTTGGGCTTGGAGACAACGTTTCTCTGAAGCCCCCGGGGCCCTTTAACCTCTCCTCTCCACCCACATGGCAGCGAGAATGAGAGCGAGCTTCTGGCCCAGCAGCTTTTCAATGAAAAGTTTATTAGAAGGGCACTTACAGGGGAGAGAGGAGCGAGAGGACACAGTTCTTTAACAATAGGGGTACAATGCTTAAACAGGTGCTCTGCTCGTAAAAGTTAGAAAAATCTAAAACAAACACTATATAAATACATACATGCTTTTTACAAAGGTATTTAAAAGGTCAGGCTGGCTGAGAAGGGAAGGTAATCAGCATCCTCCGCGTTCTTTTCCCCCACCCAAACGCACACCCGAACAGGAGTCCCGCCCAGAACAGCCTCGTTGCAACAGCAGCACTGAGGGTGAAATGAAGGCTTCCTGGAGGAAGATGGCTCCCATCCCTCTGTATAAGTTCTCACCCCTAGGGAGGGAGAGGGGCTTGGTTCAGAGGCCCCCACGTCAGGGCCTGTATTCGACTCCGAGCTGCCTGTGTCACATGCTGCCACGTGGGAAGCCAGCCTGGGTCGGTCGTTCCAGGTGCTGAGCCCAAAAGCCGCTGCACCCTCTACCAACCAGCGCACCCTCTACCAGCGATTGGAACTGGCTGTGCCCCGTCTCTTCCCAGCCACTGTCCTTGGGAGGAGAGCCTTTTCCAACTTGCTTCAAAAAATTAAATAGTTATCTGTCTTGAATGGTTTTAAGAAATTATTACATAAATATTAAAACACCAGAATGCTCGAGTGTACATTACTTTAGCATAAAAGAAAAAAATTACAGGATCACTTGAGAGAACTTCTCAATCCAGTTTACACAATACGCGAGGTTTTGCACGTGACAGCTGCGTTTCTGAAAGGTTGCCTGTAGAGCAAGTCACTTCCCCACTCTTCCATCACCTTCCTTTTAGATCCATACATTTTTCTGCTTTCCCACCCACTTGCGGAGTGGCTGATACTCCTGAAAGACTCTTTACTTGAAGGGGTTCTAGAAGGGAACATGTGTGCCACACAAAGAAAAATGGTACGACTTAGCTGTGTTGAGGTTTTCTTCTAGCAAAGATGTAGATTTGGGAAAAACTCCCAACTGTGCCACTTAGTCACACAGTAAGACACAGGGCCCAGAACCAAACTCATGCCCTCTCTTGCTACTGGGTAACCCCCTTGGTAAACAGTCCCCTGAGCAGTCTGCAGATTCCTGTCCCTCCCTCCCTCCTCTTAAGGACTACAGAGAGTGGCCTAATGAGAGCTCTAATGTGAGCTCTCACCCCGCAGAGACCCTCACGGAGCCTCAGAAATGGCAGCTTGGGGCTGAGAATGAAATCAGATTTCATATCTGCCGTCTCCCCAGGCTACTCACATACATGCATGACATGCACACGTTTCTTAAAGAAAACCTTTTTCTGCGGTGTAAGTAAAAGCATTTAGCCCTGGAATACGTCCAAACTCTAGGAAGCCAGAGGGAGATGGAGAAAACAAAAAAGCACAAGATACGTGCTACAGCTCATTCCAATACATTAACAATGATTTAAAAAAATAATCACCATGGTAAATAAAAAAATACAGCACAGACAACATAAGGACAATGGAAAAGTCTGCCAGCAGCCTTGCCCTCATGTCTGTTCTTCCTAAGAGTCCAAGTCCCTGCTCCTGACTCTGGGCTTGTCTCAGAATGTCAGATCTGCAGCCTGCCAGGAAGGTGGCCAGCAGAGAAGACTGGCCAGCACAGGCCTGTAACCCGAACCGCCGGGGCGGCTACCTACTTGCACTGGAAGGCTCCAAGTACTAAATAAAGTTAGGAGGGGGGAGGCAGTGGGCGGAGAGTTAAGGGAATACAAGTTGGCTCCTGAGGGAGGTGCTGAGGCCAGGATCTAGGGCCCCCGCGCTGTAGCTACTCAGGTCAGCGTCAGCACAAGCCGCAAGGTGAAGGTGGCCTGGCGGGGAGCCCGGGGCAGGGGAACAAGGCACGTTGTGCAGCCTGGACAACGGCACTGAAAAGGGTCTCCAACAGCCACCGTCACCCCCCAGAACTGCCCTGATTTCCTCCTGCCCCTTTCAGCTGTCCTTTTAAGTTTTTCAATGTCCAAATGCCTTCAGGCAATAGGATTTTAAAAGTATTTTTATGACTTGAAGGACACTAATATGACACGTGCCTCAGAGCCACCTACGCAGCCTCTATGGTGGGAATGAAACCAGATCCTAACTTCTGGGTACAACCAAATTTCTTTTCAATGGTGCTGAAGGTGGGCTTCCCCACTTTTTCCTCTCATCCTCCTCCAGCAGTCTAGTCTAGTCTAGAAAGAAAAAGGGCCAAGTAAGTAGCTTTCGGAAAAGCACAAAATTAAAACTTCATGCCTCCTAGAAGTAGCCTTTAGCTTTGAGCACTGAGGGTTCTAAGACACCATCCAAATGCAGCCAGATGTGACCAACAAGATCACCCAAATTGGGCTGTACCTGAAGCCAGTTCCCAAGTACCTGGGGGACAGCTGTGCGCCGTAGGAAGCCCTCACAGGAGATCGCGTTAGCAGGTGGAGAACGCGGGCCCTCAGAAACTGCTCCCCATGGCTTTTAGAGGGGGCACGACGATGGCTTCAGCCGAGGCCAAAATGGAATAAGAAGTCATACCATGAGTCTCAGACCTGACTGGGAGCAGGAACACACATCCAGGAGGTTCAGATGATTTCCTGTATCTAAAAGAAGCAGTCCACCATCATTTCATACCAGGCACGAACTTCAGACTCGCAGTATCTGGCCCCCTCAGGTGGAGTGAGGGACTACACACTGTCTCCGGCTCTGTGTCGACAGTCCTGCGCAAAGACCGGTCCAGGTCTGGCAAGGTACTCTTGTCTCTTCCTGTGTCCTCTGGAGGCTTGGCAAGCAGCTCTCCTACCTGGAAACTTGAGGGCTGGAGCTTCAGAGGCCTAGGCTCCTGCAAGTGAGGCACCCAGGAAGCCCCCAGCATCTCCATATAGCATCAGAAATGTCATCACATTTGAGGTTTATACCTGCCAAAAGTGTACACTTTCTTCCCTTCACCTGCAATTAAGACAGGACTTCCATAGGAAATCCCTTTATTTTTCCTGGTAGAAATCCATGCAAAAATATGGGATAAGTCATTTCATACAGAAACAGCAGCAAAGTATAAAGTACCAAATTGCAAGTGGCAATTCCATCTGCTGCATTCTGCAAAAGGCCAGTAGAAGAGGGCTCTTTTTTTTTTTTCCAGTTGAAATAACTTATAGTAGTTTCCTCACTAATTGCCACTGGGAGCAGTACTTATTACACATTGTAACTGCTAGAGTTGTCACTGATGATCCTCTACTGTGAGCTAGATAATCTCATATCCCAGGGGAAAGATGACAGACCTCTTTGCACCAAACCTGCAATTTTCAAAGGTGTAAAAAAAAAATTGTAATAGCCCTTTCATTTGCTTTTGTGTTGGCCTGAGATCTTTCCCTCCTGGTGAATTTGCTTTTGTTAATTTCAGCTTCCAAAAGTGCTGGCAGGTGTCTTCTCAACAAAACCTGGAAAAGCTTCACTTTGGGGGAGAAGTTGCTGGGTCCCCCTCTGGTTTCCCAATCAACGTGCCAACCCAGAGTTTTTTGGGTTTTTTTTTTTTTTTTAAATATAAAACAGGTTTAAAAGAGCATACGATGACGTTCATTTAATTAACGCAACTGACTACATCAGCCAATGTAGCCGAATGCATGAGAAAGCGGAGCGAGCTCTTACAGGTGACCGGAGACCACGCACCGTGGTGGTGCTGCCTCAGCCTGAACACCGTCACGGACAACTGCCTCCTGCTTCCCGGGAACACTTCACACAATTCAAATCTCTTTGAGATTAACGTGATGCTACAAACTATACATTTCCTACGTGCTGGAGCCTCAACAGATCCTTCCAACTGCTGAAAATGCAGACAACGTTAAGAGTGTTTTTAAAGAAGAGATGTCACCACCTTTTCCCACCGGAGGTCCCTGTGTGCTCGGTTCTGGACACACTCGCTCACACCAATCAGTATGCTCCCCGAGGGGTGGAGACAGACAAGACCCCTCCCCACCCCAAGTCAATTCAGCCCCCAGGGTGCAAGGTCTGCCGCTGCTGGGGTTCAGGAATGCTCACTGGAAGAAGAGGGCTGGGCCCGAGGTGCGCGCTCATACCCCTGCCTGCCGGCTTCTCCCTGCCTCTAGAGTGCCCAAGGCAAATTCCGCACTTGGTCCTGACCACAGGGCCTTCCTGTTGGGCAGTGACATCTCAAGTTTGCTGTCATTAAAAGAAAAGGGGGCTGGGGGGAGGGGGCTGGTGGTAAAATACTACCTGTTTGCTCAAGCCACCAGAGCAGAAGCCATTTCTTGCCCTTCACACCAGGGCCAAAGGGCAGATGTGTTCAGCAGACACAGCTGTTCATAAAAATCCATCTCTGGGTCTGCTTTCATGTTCTGTAAAACAGGCTCGTGCCACTTTGGTTGAGGGAGAAAAATTTCTTCTTCTTTGACAACCGTGATTTGAGTCCTGATTTCTCCACCTCCTACATGGCCATTTTCCCCAAGCCCACCCTCCCCGCCCTCCCCCTTCACACCCAATGTCTCTAAGACACACTGGAGCAGCGGATGCTTGGGGAGCCCATCTGGGTGAGGACCTTGTCAAGCCACTGCAAAGGCCCATTCAGGTGCAGCTCGATCCAGCAGGGGGTGCTGGTCACGGTCTGTCTCCTGCAAGACATTGGGAAAGGGGTGGGTTGGGGGATGTTAAGAATGTCCAGAAGCACACACACACATGTCAGAATGCCTTTTCCTGCTTTGGTGACAGGCTTCTTCCCAGAGCCAGAGATACGGGCTGCCTTGCTAGACCCTGTCCTGGAGGAGGTGCCACTAACTTGCTGAAACTGCCGGGCCAAACTCCAAGCAGGAAGGGCTTTGAGTAAATCAGGGAAGGTTCTCCTGCACCAGGGAAGGAAGGGGCCCCCTTAAAGAGAAACATGTAAGGCAAATTCCAGGGTACCCCAGAGGCCCCCCGGTTGCCTTGATGGGCTCCTGATGGAGAACCTCAGCCAGAGCAAAGGTCTCTCTGGTCCCCCTGTCCTGAGAGGGCACCTACAGCTCCCCTGCCTTCAGCCCCGACCCACCCCCAGCAGGCCGCGATGACGTGCGTCTGCCTGATTGAGGGGTGTTTCTTACAGGGCGCCGACAGACTCCACATGCTGTCGGTCCCCGATGTGCTGATACAATTCCCATCTATGGCCTTATTTTTGGAAAATCTTACGAGCAGAGCAAGCCGTGGAACAATTACTGGAAAAAACTAAGGCACACCACACGTTTCTTTTCCCCAAAGCACTTTGTCTAAATTCGGGCTGGTTGATGACGCAGCTTGCAGGCAAGCTCCCAAAGGCCTCCACTGAGCAAAGGCTATCTGCTGAGGCCGGAGGCGCTGGTGCCAGCTGGAGGTGAGAGGCCTGGGCTCTGCTTTCAGCCACCTCACAGGAAGGGGTGAAACCTTACTCTCCTTGGCCCAGGAGGCAGGAGGAGGGCGAGACTGTTCTGGGAAGGGGCCGCACCACCAGTTAGGTTGCTCTGCGGTGCTGCCAGGTGGCAGTGACGTGGTGGGCTGCACAGGACTGGGTGTGCTGGCAGTATGTCCTGCACGGTGACACAGTGCCCCCAGGGAAAGGCTTCTGCCAGCAGGGGCCTCTTCCCAAGCACTTGAACCTGGAGGACTGCAGTGCTGCACCAGGTCAAGAGCCGCTGGCCCGAGGTCACCACCCTGCTTGCTCGGCCTGAGCTTCTCCCGAGTGGAGGGTTAGAAATGGGCTTGCAGACTCGGCCCTGGCGTGCCTGCCTGACCTGGGTGCCTGAGTGTGGCCCTCTGGACTGCAGTCTGAGTGCTAACAGGAACAAACGGACCTCCCTCTGGCTCTTTTCCACTGGGTCCATCTTTAAATATTTCCCTTCCCCAACTAAAAAGAAGATTAATTTTCTAACCTTTCAACTCTTGCTCCCTAAATGATTCAGCCAAGGCCAAAAGGTGAGCTAAAACGTCCCTTGGGCTGGGCCTTTGGGCCTGGGCTAATCTCAGGCCATTATAACTGGGTTGTAAGTTCTCCGACGGCTGACCACTCGGATAGCTCAACTGGTCATTCATCCCGGATTTGAGAGAGACCCCCAGAGACCGAGGTGCTGTGTTCCCTGGCACTGTGGGGCAGACACGGAGAACAGCAGCTGAAGTACGGTAAATGAAAGAGGAGGATTTTATGGACCGAAATCCTCTAATGAGAATCTGACTTTCCATAAGTCATGCTCATCTGGATTTCATTATAAATGGTGGCCCAGAGCCAATACCGAAATGGGTTTGGCCTGGGTGCAGAATGACTGCAAAACAAAATGGATTCCAAACATCTGGAAAAATGAAGAGAAGGGGAGAGTAACTTGCGAGGCGCTGGCTCCAGCTGACGTGTGGGCACCTCTGTGTCTGCCGCGGAGTCGGGGCTGGGCACACAGACCTGCCTCTAGGGGAAACTCCTGTCCAGGTGTGGAAGGAAAAGGAACGGGCTTCTCTAAGCCCACGCCAGAGTGGCCCGAGAGTTTCGACAGAGCAAACCAGGGACACCCCTGACCAGTGCCATGTTTAAACCAGTATCTGAAAAAACCAGTATCTCAGAAATTCTGAAAAAATCATTTCTGAGCAAGTAAGTTTTGTTCCTTTGACTACCCAAATCTCTTCCTCCCTTCCCTGCTTCTCAGTTTTAATATCCTAGATCCTCAGGGTCACCGGGTCAGAGATGGAGCCACAGAGGAGAGAAGGAACAGTGAGATGAAGACTTAACTCCCCGGAGAGGGTCTTCCTAAAACCATCTGCCCAAAACGAACAACCAGGAAGACGCCAAGAGGACACAGTTCTAGGCTCAGCTTTTCCACAAATGATGCAACTTCAGGCTAGCCGCTTTCCCTCCCTGGGCCTTTGTTCCCTCATCCGTACAATGGGGGCGATGCCAGCGTCCCCACCCAGGGTTGTGGTGAGGATGGAACGCTCCCAGCTCCTGAGAAACTGGGCGAGCACTGCTCAGCTCTTCCTTGTCTAGTGGGACTCGGCCCCGCTCGGAACCCTGGTCCCTCTGCTCTTCGGGGCAAGGGCCGGCCTAGCTCATCTCTGGGGAGCCCTTGCTCTGTGTTCTGAGCCACCCGCAGTCCCCGCATCCCGGGCACAGGCGCCCCAGCCCCGACCTGTACTCGGCTCCCCAGCCCTTGACGAAGCTCATGCGGATGGTGCACATCCGGGTCAGCTGGTACACGGCCTCGAAGCCCTGGTTGACAGACTGAGCCAGGAGGGCGGCGAACTCCTGGTTGTTGAAGATCTTCAGGTTGCACCCTGCCAACAGAACAGAAAGTGCTCGTGGGGGCGAGGAGTGCGCTCGGCCGGGGCTCCTCTCCCGGCTCAAGCCCCCACCCCCCGGGTCACCTGGACCGGCGTTCCCGTACTAGCCACAGATTCCCCACTCAGCACCACACTGGGGGCGAGCCCACGTGGTCCCTGCCCCTGAAGCCATCACTGCCTTGATGGGGAGATGCAGCTGACACAGGTGAGGGGGGAGAGTTAAACAGCGGCCCATAAGCTCCAGTTCCCAGAGCTGTGGGAAGGCTGAGGAAGACAGTAAAGTGAGCCCAGGAACAAGGGAGACGGTTGGGAGGGGTGGGCCCTGCCCTGGGCGAAGGGGCCAAGGCAGGACTCCAGGGAACAGAGGCAGGGTCACGAGCCTGAAGGCCCACGTGGTGTATGGGTTATGGCCGACCTCCTGGGGAACAGGAGTCCTTGCCCTCTGATGGAGGGAGCACCAGAGAGACGGGCCAGCTGAGAGGCTACCCAGCCTGCCGTGCCAACAGGAGCTCGGCAGAGGGTCCTGGGCACCTTCCACCTGGGCTCCTCCAACAAATCCACCTCTGCCCGGGCCAGGAGGCGGCGAGAGATCTGGGCCATATCTCGGTCTCTGGGCACGAGGCTGGGGTGGGGTGACATTCTCGGCAAAGTGAAGGTGTGTACCTAACTCCAGGCATAAAACCAGAGACAGGCACACACAAAGTTTACCGTAAATCTCTTGTTCAAAGTCCTACCGCCTGAGTGCCAGGAATGTGTCAATCAGAGAAATAAAAGACAAAAAAAAAGCACATGCCGAAAATGCCCAAAATAGGTGAACTGAGGTGACACTAACAGGCCAGCACTGTGCCCCTCGGCTTGCTGCGTGACTCTGGGCTGGTCACTTTCTCTTCTAAGCCTGTGTCTCCCTTGTGAAAGGAGAGGCTGGCCTCAGAGGCCCCCCAGCTCTGACATCCCATGAGATAACATCCAGCATCACAGCCAGCTCTGCCGAGCCAGAGAGAGGGAGAGGGTGGGGCCGGGGGATGGGTAGAAAGCCAAGTGCACATCTGGACTTCCTCTTCTCATTTTCTCTGAGGGGAAGAGGGGTGAAGCAGGGCCCGAGGTGAGTTCCGGTCCCCCGCCCAGCAAGCAGCAGGGGAGCACACAGCCCTAGGCTCATCCTGGCTCAGCCACTTACTAGCTCTGTGTCCTTTGCAGGTAGCTTAACCTCTCTGACCTTGTCTCCTCAGCATGCCTCCTCGCCTGAAGAGCTAGAATAACTGGTGAGGACTAAGTGAGCTCCAAGATAGCCGTGTGCTCTGTAAACGCAACCACACGACATTCCAGAAATGGAGAGCACCACGAGCATCTCAAACTCTTTGCATTCTTGAGTTGATCCAGCCCATGACCCACTGCTCCACCATCAACTGCTACTTAGTGAGCAGGAAGACATGCCCCACACGTGCCGCAGGCAATGGACTGAGCCACACACACTACCCACCGGGCATAGTCCACACTCTGCGGCTGCGTGCCCTGGGAGGAGTGGGCTGCGGCAGGGGCTTTCTGCCTCAGCTTTCTAAATAAAGAGGCCTTGGATGAGATCAGCCACCTGCCTGGTCATGTACCCAGGCCTGGCCCTGTCCAAGCCACCCTCTGGGGTGAGCCTGCCACCCCTTGGAGTACAGGTGGGATTCGTAGCCCTACTCAGAAAACCCTCAACAGTCCCCCTGAATAAACGCAAAACTTTCTCATGTCCTTCCGTGGCCTGGTCCCATCGTGTTTTCTAAACATGTCTCCCGACTGTCTTTTAAACGGCCTCCACTGCAGGCAGAGTGCAGCCCACGTGTGCCCTGCCCTCCATCACCTCTGGGCCTTCGCCCATGTCGTTCCCTCTGCCTGGAATGCCCTCACGGTCCCCGCCCCACCGTCACCCTACGCCTAATGCTTACCTACGGCTCCAAGCCCAAATGCCTTCTCCATGAAGCCTTTCCTGATCCATCCTAACAGTTAAATGTGTTTTTCCCCTTAGATCCAAGAGCACATTACCTGTGCTGCTTGCATGGTGCGTAGCACCCTCCCTTGTATTAAACGCATTTGTGTCTTTGCCTTGTACACTCAGCTCATGGGTAAGGTCTGTGGGGACAGCAGTCGGACTTCTGCACCCCTCCATCCCCCTATAGCATCTGGCATGGCTTTAGGAAGGAAGGGAGGGAGGGAGAAAAGAAGGAAGGAAGCAGGCATACTATCTTAGCATCTACGCACACAGGCAATAAACAGGTACCCAGAGATCAAAGGCACATCTGTCAGATGCTGCGTCTGTTCCCCGAAGGTTTGGGGAGGTCACAATAAGACAGCAAGGCAGAGAGAAAACCCAAGGGAAGCATCTCCAGATTGTCAATGCAAACACCAATGAGGAGAAAAGGTAAGAGAGAAGAAACCTTTCCAGCATCCCAGGCATGTGCCGCAGAGGAGAGGACCTCAGGGAAAGGGTGGGTATGTTGGTGGTGGTACCTGGTGGGATCTTGCAGACGGTGGCTGGGTGCCAGCCGTAGCGCTGGTTACAGTTGGGAGACTGGACAAAGATGGCACTGTCGCTGAGGCACTCTGCGAAGACCTCGCCTCCGATGTAGTACAGCCGCACGCCTCGCCCTACAGAGATTCGGGTCAGAGAGGTCCTGGCACCAGCTGAGGCTACCAAAGGAGGCAGAACTGCAGCCGATGCTCCAAGTGACTGGTTCTCTGCCAGGGTCACCAGGCAAACGGGGCCCAGAGCCCAAGCCTAAACACACGGGGAAGTGATGGGTGACGCTAGGTTGCCAAAGCTGGGGAGGCAGACGACGAGAGGAAAGAGCATGGGTAAGTCTTAACAGCAGCCTCTGCCAATGACCTGCCATGGGCCTCGGCCAAGTTACTCAGCCGCTGAGCCTCAGTTTCTTCATCTGTAAGATGGGGGTAACAATAATACCTACCTCATGGGGCTGCTGTAGGACACACAGCAAGTGCCTGGTGAGCAGTAGTTGCTGCTGCTGCTGCTGCTACTAGGTCCCTTCCCCCTCCAAGATTCAGAAACTCATTTAGTCAGCCTGCAGAGCTCCTCCTGAGGCAGCAGATACCCCAGGAGCCCTTCACTGCCAGGATGGCTTAATTAGTGCCACTCCTGTACCTTTCTCCCCTCGATGCATTTTTCTAAAACATTCCATAGCTTTATATCATTTACTTTCCCTTCATCTCTTAAATCCACTCCAGATGGACAGAAATTATTTTTAAATTGGCTCTGCAATTCAAGCAAGTTACATAAACCCTCTGACAATGAGTGTCTGCTCAGCCAGGGGATGTTCTCTTGTCCTGCCTGGAAGGTCTTTGTTCCCACTCCTGGGGGCAGAGGCCCAGAGGGCCGGGGAATGGAGCCAGCTTTCACAGGCGCAACGTGGAGTGGGATGGAAACCAGGTGACCCGCTGCAGGCCTGCCTCCTCGTCCCACCACTGTCCCCGGCCCCGCCACTCCCCAGTTCTTCCTGGCTCAGTGCTACAGGACTTGGCGGCTCACAGACACCAGGGTGCTGACAGGCTTGGGGGCCACTAGGAGGCGCCCTGGAGTTATGTCGGTCAAGAGCAGGAGGCGCAGGTGGGAAGACCCAGACCCAAAGAACAAAAATGTTTGCGTAATTTTTGAAATGTTATATTTAAATATAGAAAAGTATAAAGTGGGTAAGTAAACCACTGAGGATCTTTTAAAAAGAAAACAAGTAGGAGGCTGTCTGGGAAGGATGCAGGCTCAGGGGCAGGAGGGGGCCCTTTGTCACCGACTGTGTTACACACTTGCCGTGTGGCCTCTTGCAGGGCTCTGCCCCTCCCTGGGCATCAAGTTATTATTCCCTGGAAAACAGGCACACTGGTGCAGGCCGATGGCTTCCAAACTTTTCTTGACTGTAAAACCCTCTCTCCAAATGAAATCTTCTGTGAAGGCGCAAGATACGATACAAACAAGAGCAGAGGTGCTCTGGTTCACATGCGCCCAGACCCCTGCTGCCCTGCCCAGCTCCTGAGTTTACTCTGGAACCCCTTGGCCACCCTGCGTGCACTGAACAATGTCTGAGAATACCCACCATCTCTACACCATCTCTGTGGCCCTTCTAGGACTCTGCATCGCAAAGCTGTGACCATCCTCAGCATGATAATTTTATGAGCAAACCAAGTGACACACAGCAAGGCTTCATCCTCCCTAAACTAAGTGATCTTTCACCACGTGCTGGGTGTCAGGAGAGAGTGTTAGCAGCAGTGGTGTCCTGGCAGCGGGCAATACTGGTCTCTCCACCTCTTCTAAGTTCCTAGAACAATCATATATGAAGTGAACAGACAGAACAGCATTCCTCCAAGGTGGCCTATATACTTGTCCACCTGTCAGTACTTCAAGGGTATTTTTATTAAGAGAATTGCACGGTTGTCTTTCTCAAGAAAGTCAACTGTCCTCCTCTGTGGCTTTCAAATTTTCAGAAATGGTCTCTCAGTGGGAACGATCAAGCAACCGGAACTCTACCTGTCTGGCCCCTAAACAAGGCAATACGGAGCCTGGGGGACGGGCACGGGGGAGGTGCACAGTGGTGGCTGGTGGGTTCTGGCAGGGGCTGTGCTGGCTGGGGCGCGGGGTGGTGTCACGGGGGGGAGCGCGGCCGCCCCTTACCGATATGCCTCCGCGTCAGCTCCACGGCCGCGTTCCTGTTGACATTGGAGAGCAGCCCCAGGCAGAAGCGCTCTGAGTTGGAGGGATCGGTGAAGCCATCCACTGTCATGGACGGCTGTGAGGCGTGGAATGTCTCCCCGACACGCTGGTTGAGCTCGTAGTAGGAGATGGAACACCAGAAGGCCGGCTCGCAGTAGGTGACGGGCTGCAGGTCTGAGGAGACAGGCCGCGCCGCTGGGTCAGGGGGCCCCCCCAGCCCCTGAGCTCCTGGATGGAGTCCCCTAGATGCTCCAGAAGCCTGTTTCCCCACCTCTCAGGGCATTAGAATACCCCCCACCCTTTTACTGTGTAAAACTCGTAGGATCCAGTGGGACAAAATCCTCAGGTGTTGGGAGGTGCATTCCACTGGCCTTGGTGCTTTTTATTTAGTTGAGCTCACAAAGGCCCTGCCCCGCCCTGAGCCACTCAAGGAGGTGCTGGGTCAAACCCAAAAGGCCCTGAGACCAACAAGCACCTGGCTAAACGCACCGGACAGGCCAGGAGTGCCCACTGCAGTCTGGCCACACCATCTGCCTCTCTCCCAAGGTCCCCAGAGTAACCCATGCTGATCCCTGCCCCCCAGAAGGGCTTGCAGCTTCTGGCTCTGCCTGGTCGTGGGCTAACTCCTAGCCTGTCAGGTGGCAGCGTCCAAGCCTGTGAAATGACAAGGCTGGTGCGGCCCAGGGGGTTGTGTCTACAGCCACACAGGCACCAGGCACTAGGCACCGTCTACAGAGTGAATTGGGTCCCTGCCTCTTATTACGGAAACTATCTTCCAAATGTATCCAGATGCCTTTCTGTTGGGGTGGCTAAGACACAAACTCACCTAAAAGAAGCTCTGAATTTATCCTAGTTGTCAGTCTGTGTCTCGGTCAAGGGCTCCTCAGAGCAAACTGCCATCCTGTGAGGGGGTGGTTCTCAGAAGAGGTGGGAACCCCTGAAATAGAGGTTTCCCCTCACGTGCCTCCACATTACCTTTCCCGCAATTCCCTACGCCTCCTGTCACCTCCAGCTGTTCCAGGCTCCACACCTGCCCAGGTACCCCTGCCCTCCTCCTGCCCGTCTGTCTGTGTGTCATCTCCCACCTTAGGGTCCATCCTCTTGGCCCTGGGCCGGGCCCTCGTCATTCCTCACTTGCAGCAGTGCCACGCCTCTGACAGGACTCCCCAGCACTCCAGCCAGCCCTTCCAGCTGCTTCTCTGCTCTGCACTGCTCCCCGGGCTGCATACTTGAATCCCACCATCTGCTGGCGAATCAGGGATTCTGCTGCTCTCATTCCTCCGCCTCAGACCTCCAGCCTGAGTCACTTGCTCTGGCTCTTACATATACGTGGAGCCGCCTGGTCACTCTCAGGGCGTGTCTTTGTGGGAGCCAGTGAGAGTGATGGGAAAGGCTCGCCGTGCCAAGTCTCAGCACTGGCCCAAGACCCCTGCTCACCGCCCGCGGGGCAACTTCCCAGAGCGAGAACCCACGAGAACCTCTGCTCAGCTCACCAGACCTCTGAAAGTGCGTAAAGCCCAGGAGAGAAAATACCAGAAGCCGTTCCAGGAGGGGCCCGGGTCCCCCTGCAGGGCAAAGTGGCCCAGATCTCCTTCTGGGGTCTACGCCCATGATCCCGTCTAAGGGTAAAGAGAAGGTCAGCACACACGGGAGGAGCTGCAGCCCGTGATGTCCCTGCACTCAACACACCCAGGAAGAGTCAGCTAGAGGGTCAGGACACCTACATCAGGTTTCTCAGCCTCGGCACTATTGAGATTTGGGGCCAGATAATTCTGTCTGTGTGGGGAGAGGGTTCTGTGCCCTCTAGGATGTGCACAGCATCCCTGGCCTCTACCCACCAGATGCCGGCGGCGCACATCCATCTCAACGTCCCAGCTGTGACAGTAAGAAATGCCTCCAGACATTGCGAGAAGTCTTCCACGGGGCAAAATAGGCCCCAGTTGAAAACCACTGCCCTAGATGTTTGACCAGGTCATGGAGCACAAGCTTCAAGGCCAGATGGACCATCGTCCACCGTCTGCTCAGACACAGACCAGCTGTGTGCTGCTGAGCAAACCAGTTAAACTCTGAGTTTCAGTGTCCACATCTCCCCCTGGGTCACCAGAGTGGAGAATCTCCTTTATCACCAGGCGCTGTTTGTGGATGGACTGAGAGAATTCAAGTGGAGAGCGGGGCACACATCAAGCACTCAATAAATGGTGTTAACAGAAATTATAATAATTTTGGTTATATGAACTTGAAAAGATCCTGTTCTTGTCCTGACCTCCATCCAAAAGGAGCAAAGTGCCCTTGCCCCTCCTCTTGCCAGGGCCCACACTACTTAATGGTGAAAGTGGTGTGGTGGGGCAGGAGCGACCATGGCCTGCGGCCAGTGCCCCCGAGGCTGGGTTGAGCCACACCAGTCACATCCGGCTTTGGCTTTGCTCGATGCTTGACATTCCAATGAGATAAGCTATATTCTAAACAATGTGGTCACTAAAATGTGAGCTATGTTGCTTTGGAAACCTTAAAAAAAAAAAAAAAAAAAAACCACCACCACCTCCTAAGAAATCCAAGTGCACTCCAAGCCTTCAAAGTGGTCTGGCGACGTGTCAGGGCCAGAGGTACTGGGGAATTCCCAGAGGCAAGCTCTGGTGACCATGCTGTGCAACCTGAGGGACATGACGTCCCTCTCTGGCCTCAGTGGCCCAGTCTGAACAGTGACTGCAGTGTACTGGAAGCCACTGAAAGCAGACCATGTAGGTCACGGTGTTTCTGGCATGGGTCACCACGAAGAGGCAGCTATGGCTGATCTGGGCTGGCCTTGGCTTCTCTAGCCAAGTACAGAACAGAGCAGTCTTCATCTCCAAATTATAAAGCCTTTTCCAGCACCTCCTGGGCTTAGTCCAGGCAGAAGTGAGCAAGCTAGGCTCCCAGGAACACTGACCCAGCCCACCCATCAAAAGAAGAGAAGCCAGCAGGCCACCCATTGGGTAACATGGGGCCAGAACCATATTCTGGGCACGTGTAGGCTTCAAGGTGTCTCGGAATCAGAGAGAGGCTTGGGGTCCTAGCCCAAGAGGCCCTCCCAAGCAGATCTGAGCCCTTATCTAAACATCCCTGCAACTCACAGACACTCACTGAACAGTGCTGTGGAAAACACAGGATGCAGGAGCCTGACACATAATTAAGAAGATGCTAGCTGGGGGAACAGAGCAGTCAGGCCAAGGCAACGTCTGAAGGCTGCCATTTCAGGGACTGCTGTTTGGACGAGCTGACCTACATTCAGAAACAGCACCACAGCCATGCACTTACTGTTGTCTGCAAACAACTGACAGTCAGCCCTGCCTTTCACCTCTCTCCCTCCCATCATCCCTCAGTGCTTCCTCAAGGCATTTCTGTAAGAGGAGCTGCAGACCCAAGTATGATCACCACCTCAGGGTTATGCCTTGAATGGCACTTTATTTTAAACTTCATGTATGTCATTTCTTTCCTACCAAAGGACTTATCCAGACCATGGTCCCGAACAAGACAAAGTCAGGACCCTGGAAAAGAGAAGACTATAAACAGGCTAACCATGAAGTTACAGCTCCTGAAAGAGCACTGAGCTTGGGTCCAAGCTTCCTAGCAGACAAGGCAAAAAGGGAGCATAATATGCTTACATGGCTCTGGTTGGTGGACAGACAACCCTTACGAGTTCTGCAGGGGAAACAAACTTGTCCTGGGCACTAAATCTTAAATGACATCTTCAGGTGACTACTCCTCCCCCATATCAATCCAGCCAGCCAGCCAGCCAGCCTACCCTAGTTTCAAGAGTTTCCCAACAAATGCAGAAGCAATTTTATGTAAGGTTGCTTCTAAAAACCCTGAACATATGCCACTCACAGGCTCCTCTGGGAGGACAACTCTACAGGGTAAAGTGACCTGCCCCAGTGGAAAGTGGTTTCGCTTCTCTAGCCAAGGACTCAGCACACCTGGAGTGGCAGCTGATGGCATGTGCCCAAGGCCTTCCCTTCAAACGCTTCTGCTCTCGGCCAGACTGCTGAGTCTGTGCCAATCTCTCTTCCTGCAGCAGAGGTGTTGCAGACGCAGGAGCCTCCCGCTGCAGCCGTTCTCGGCCCCCTGTCCCCACCGGTGCGGTGTCGGCCAGACCACTCGAGGAGCACGGGGCACTTAATTCTCGACTGGCCCCCTGCCAGCCTAACGCATTGGCTGGCTTCAGCTCTGAGCCCGATTCCAAGCTGGCACTGACTTTCTGTTTTGTTTAAGGAAAGGAAAACAGAATAAAACCCAGAAGGCAAAGGGATGCCTATTAAAAACATGTGCGAGGGATCCAAATCCGGTAAACGAAGCGGTGGGCGGTGGTGGGGAGGTCAGAGCGGGGAAATTAACTTTCTACTATACATCGAAAGCAGGTACTGGGAGAGGGCCGGGAGCAGCGACGCCGTAAAGCTAAAGGTCAGAACACAAACAGCTGCCTTACTGAGTCTGCGCCCTGCTCACCTGCGAAGGCAGCTCTGCCTCAGGCCAGGAGGCTTCCACGCCCCAACCCCCATGTGCAGGTCCCCTGCCTGGACTTCTCGTCCCCAACATCTGCCAGGACACGACCTTCAAGGCCCAGCGCAGGTGGCTGTGAAAATATCCTCTACCCCTGTGCCTGAGCCACCTGTGTACCTGAGGGTTAGGTCCCTGCAGGCCCAGGCCAGCTGTGTCCCAGCAGCCAGGCACCAATTCCAACTTGTCTCACCGAGGATTAGGCAACAAACCCAGTTTTACACAGAAAAGACCCCATGCTCTTTCAACCTAGGACCAGTTTACTGAAACCAAGAACAGTGGAAAAGTCTAAGAGCTGGACGGCCCCTTGGGAGCATGACGGTCCAGCCGGCAGGCTGACTTCCTGCCGTGAAAATGCCTGCCTGTAGTGTCCCAAGCTTATGGATGATTAAAGCCCAACGAGGCCTTGTGCAGCAGCCCAAGACACCTGGGATCGGGTAGGGCCTGTAACGTGGACCCCTGCCCTCTCTCGGGGCCCAGGGGGTCTCCCTGCTACTCTGCCACCAGGGCCCCCTTCTCCTGGCAGGAGAGTAAGGCAGCCTCAGCCCAAGGTCCTCCGGGAAACCATCACCTCCTTAAACTCCAGCTCAGCCGCTGCCCCAGGACGTTCCCTGGCACCTCGTTTCCCCCAGTCAAGGCCCCTCCCGAGATGTCTCACTTTAAAGCAGAGAACAACTTTACTCACCGGCAGGATCCAGCTCGTTATCTTTCTTCTCTCTCTCCGCCTCCCTCCTCCTTCCCCTCCATTTGCTCCAATCCTTGACCTAAATCCTTAGGAAATTCCAGGTGACTCATCCAGCATGATGTGTAATAACAGGAACATCACCTGCTCACATCCCTTCCCTGCAAAACAAAGCCCTGGGACCTCCCCAGAGCCTGCCCCTGGCCAGAACCTAGGCTGCCTTTCAGTCACTCATGGGCCACCTCCACGAGGCACCCCAAGTGGCTTTACTGTGGCAGGAGGTGCAATCTTTTGCCTGGAGGAGGGAGGAAATGAAGCAGCAGCCAGATGTCCTATGCTTGCTTTCTTTTTGTATAATAACTCCTTTACTAGAAATAATAGGTGTCCTGAGATGCCCTGTCTCTCTCCGGGGAGAAGTCTCCACGTGCCTGTCAGCATCCTACTGTTTGGGACATGCCAGCCACAAAGGAGAAACGCAGAGGCAGCTGCTGCGTGCTGCCCACCCCACCACCCTTTTATCCCCAAAGGATGCCCTTGAACTCACGAGGAGTTCCCTTCCCACTTCGCATCTCTGCAGAACCCGCCCACCGTGTCCTTCAGCACCTCCTCCCCTCCCTGAGGCCCCATCCTCCACCTGACCCTCAGCCTCTTCCCGAGGGGGTCCCGTGAGTCTGTCTTCAGCCCTCTTTCCTTCTTGAGCTGGGTCTCCCTCTCCACTGAATCCATCCACTCCCAGGACTTCAGCCGAACCTTCATCAGTGTTTCCAAAGTGAGATCTATGGGAGGGTCAATGGGATCGTAAGAGAAAGGTGTTCCAACAGAGGTTGGACCCGTGGGAGAAACGCTGGACCAAACAGGCCTCCTTTCTGCAGGACTCTCAAGAGGCTTTACGCTGCGGGTGCCCTGGGGGCCCCAGGAGGGGGCACACACAGGCTTTCCAAACTCATTTGATGACAAAATCATGCCTCTGACTCCACTCTGGGCAAGGCTGTCGAACATGCTAATGGCTTCCAAAGCTGCACCTCCAGCCGCAGCCTCTCTCCTGACCGTCCTGCCGCATCCTGGACACAGGTAAGCACCGGCATCTCCCTGTCACCCTTCGCCCCAAACCCTGTCCCATCTCCTGGGGCTCTGCCTCAGTTAAACTGAAGCGTCATCGTTTTCCCAGTTAAAGCTGATCAATGAATGCCAATGATTCATGACACTCTTAAACGCCCTCTCCTCTCCCGCTGCCATTTCTCTACAGCATTCATCTCAGCCTCCTCCAGTGCTACAGCTTCCTAAGTGGGTATTCTGGGCGGGGGGGCGGGGGGGGGTAGCCCCAGTAATTTCCCCTAGATTTTAAATTCCACACAGTGGCCAGATTGATCATTATTGCTGCCCACCCCACCACCCTTTTATCCCCAAAGGATGCCCTTGAACTCACGAGGAGTTCCCTTCCCACTTCGCATCTCTGCAGAACCCGCCCACCGTGTCCTTCAGCACCTCCTCCCCTCCCTGAGGCCCCATCCTCCACCTGACCCTCAGCCTCTTCCCGAGGGGGTCCCGTGAGTCTGTCTTCAGCCCTCTTTCCTTCTTGAGCTGGGTCTCCCTCTCCACTGAATCCATCCACTCCCAGGACTTCAGCCGAACCTTCATCAGTGTTTCCAAAGTGAGATCTATGGGAGGGTCAATGGGATCGTAAGAGAAAGGTGTTCCAACAGAGGTTGGACCCGTGGGAGAAACGCTGGACCAAACAGGCCTCCTTTCTGCAGGACTCTCAAGAGGCTTTACGCTGCGGGTGCCCTGGGGGCCCCAGGAGGGGGCACACACAGGCTTTCCAAACTCATTTGATGACAAAATCATGCCTCTGACTCCACTCTGGGCAAGGCTGTCGAACATGCTAATGGCTTCCAAAGCTGCACCTCCAGCCGCAGCCTCTCTCCTGACCGTCCTGCCGCATCCTGGACACAGGTAAGCACCGGCATCTCCCTGTCACCCTTCGCCCCAAACCCTGTCCCATCTCCTGGGGCTCTGCCTCAGTTAAACTGAAGCGTCATCGTTTTCCCAGTTAAAGCTGATCAATGAATGCCAATGATTCATGACACTCTTAAACGCCCTCTCCTCTCCCGCTGCCATTTCTCTACAGCATTCATCTCAGCCTCCTCCAGTGCTACAGCTTCCTAAGTGGGTATTCTGGGCGGGGGGGCGGGGGGGGGTAGCCCCAGTAATTTCCCCTAGATTTTAAATTCCACACAGTGGCCAGATTGATCATTATGAAGCTGCCATCAGATAACCACCACCCCACAACTCAGAACCCACCATCTCGCCTTATCCTATAGGCAAGACAGGGCTACATAAGGGTGGCCCTCAGGGCTCTCATCTTCTGCACTGTGCCTCCCAACAAGCCAACCAACCACACCGCCAGCTGTCCTCCGAGCTCACCCCACCCTTTCACGCCCTTGCTTCCATCGGCAGTGTCCTTTCCTCCTTCCCTCCTTCTCTGCCTCACCATGTCCCACCTGTCCTTCAAGGTCCAGCTCATACAGGTCATCACAACTCCAAGGTCCCCCCACCCTACTTGGCACTGTCCTCCTGGGCACATACAGTTCTTCCCTCCTGTGTGCTGCTCCCTTGGCACCAGGCACAGTGCATCACCGGTGGACAGACACCTCCAGCCACTCCACCAGACTGTGAACGCCTAAACGTCCTCCCCGGCTCTGGACCACCAGCATCAGTACCTACTAGGAACTCAGTGAATGATGACTGAATGAGTTAATACATAGGAGACACTGGCCACCCTGGATGATGTCCCCACTGGAATCCACGGTTTGCTCCTTGGAACCCTGAGGGTACTTCATCTGCACCTACCTCTTGCTTTAATTAATTAATAATTAATTAATTAATTTCTTTATTATAGTTGCAGCACGTGGGATCTTTCGTTGCGGCACATGGGCTCTTCTTCGTTGCAGCTTCTCTCTAGTTGTAGCACATGAGCTCAGTAGTTGCGGCGCGAGGGATTAGGTGCCGCGCAGCATGTGGGATCTTAGTTCCCTGACCAGGGATCGAACCCACATCGCCTGCACTGGAAGGCGGACTTAACCACTGGACCACCATGGAAGTCCCCCCTCTTGTTTTATATAAAAAGTATTTATCGTCCTGCCTTATTTATCCCAGCAAGGCCAAAAGCACCTTCGTGTCAGGGTCTGTAACACCTCTTTGAATTCCCCCACTTGGACTGGCATACAGTGACCAAGCAGGAAGTGCCCAGAGAATGAATGAGTGAGGAAGAGACAGGCAAGCAGGCAGGGCTCCCAGCCAGGGACAACATGGGACACCAGGGCCCTCATACCTGACATTTGTTCCCAACTGTAAGTCAACAGGTGTCTCCTTGAGCCTAGTTCTTCTGAGTGAAAAAGGGGAGAGCTAGTCTAAGTGACCAAGCAAGGCAGGGTCCTGCTGCACATGGGGGCACAAGTTCTGGATCCCCATGGCCTGAGTTCAAAGCCAGTTTCTCCATTTTCTAGCTGTGTGAAGGGGACAAGTTCATTAACCAGTCCGTTCCTTGGTTTCCTATTCCATAAAATGAAAAATCACAGCACCACCACCTTAGATAGTTGTTACAAAGATTCCGTTAACATGCATGAGCCACTCTGCACAACACTCAGTAAATGCCAAGTTCTCGAGAAACGTCTGCCATCTTCATCACCATCCTTTCATCCCCTTGCAGCTACGATGCCAGAGGCTGTGAGACGGTAGGGGCCCTACCAATAGTACTGAATGGGTGAAGGCGGGGGTTCGAGGGCCTGGCAAGCAGAGAGGAAGGCGGGCCTGTCAGCGCCCGTGTCTCGCCGTGAGTCCTACCGTGGCTTGTTGGCTGACTTGTCCCCCACATTCACATCTTCCCAGCCGACTGGCACCCCCTCTCTGCCCACCAGGCTTGGAGGCTGTCCCTTCCTTTGGAAGAAATGGCCTAAGAATTCCTGACCCTCAGACGAGAGGCAAGGGAGAACTGTGCCAGCAGGGCACTCTGCCTCGGGGCCAAGTTCAAGACATGCTGTCATCCTGGTCCACGCAATCTCGAGGGGAATTCACAGTGAGCACCCACCCAGGACAACCTGCGGTCTGAACCACCAAGTCAGGCAGTGGGGTTGCCAAGGCAAGCACCAGTTCTGATGTCTGTCGACTTCAGGGCGCCCATGGCCATGGTGGGGGAAGAGGGCTCAGCCTCCAAAGCTGAAAGCCCAGAGTCAAGTTCACAGTCATGGCCTTTAAGTTCTCAAGGGTTAACATAGCTTCCAGCCTTCAGAGTTTGTGTTTAACAACTCCATCAGTCCTTTCACATCGGGAATGTGACCTTCCCGCTGTAATGCCCAACACTCACAGTGGTATTATTTTACGAAGATGATAAAACAGATCCCCCAAAGTTACATTTCACACTGCCCACTTGTCAGCCTGTATCAAAAGGTTTTCAAGCAGCTCCCCACGTTCCAAATGATGACTTTCTTCATCTGATGCTATCAGTCAGCTATCAGTCAAGGACTGGGAACAACTGGGAACAAAAGCCAGGCCAATCCACTCTGATTCACCACGCTTGGAGATTAACTCCTCCTTTTCCTGAGCCACAAATCAAACCCCAGCAATACAGCTGGAAAAGAATCAAACTCACATTTTTCTAAAGCTACCAGACCAACACAGAAAAAAAAAATTCCCTCAATAAAAACTGAACAAATATTTAATCTGTTCTGAGCCCTCCGGCAGGCCCCACACTGAAACCAAAGGATGCTCCTGGATTAGAAAAGTGGATCTCAGAAAAATGACCCAGAAATCAAACCTCTAAGGGAAGGTTGTGGAAATGATGGCCCAGCTGCTCCAAAACCTCATGAGATAATGCAAGATGATCAACGAGTCATCTAAGTACGGAAATGCGTTTACAAAATAACAGTGAGAAGACAGAAGGAAAAGATGGATATGAACTATCATCTCAAAGGCAAAGCACAAATGTATGTGCCTGATCCACAAACATCAGAGGGACCGAGATGAAACAAAAATATTTGTGTTAGGGCAGGGGGGTTATGGGTAACTTGGCTTTTTTTTTCCCCCCCAAATTCCTTATATGGTACTGTTTTAAATAAAAATGACATCGTTGTCAGATGAGGTGCTCAGATAAAATCCAAGTAAGTGTATCTGAAACAAGTACCCGAAAGCCGGGGGCTGCGGTTTGCACCGCTGCCTGTGGCTTTGCATCAAACCACACACGGATGCTCACTGACCAGAGCCCCTCGTGTCTCTTAAGCACAAGGTTTGGGGGTTTTTCATTCACTCGTGTCTAACTGCCTCCCTGGGGAAATACAAACCTGGCACACGGCTGCCTTTCCTGCCACCGCTGTTCTCAGGTTTCCCGTTGTGTGGGTGACCCCAGAAACAATGTAACCAGAAACCTGATGGGCTGCACTGGGCGGATGGTGGGGGTCGGAGCAGGGAAGCCTCAACTTCAGGGCCCTCTCCACACACGGGCCACCAGGCAGGGCTACAGCTAGACGGGGATTGAGTCATCCAGACAAAGAGCTACTTACCCAAGTTATTGTGTGCTGGGGACATCGGATTCGGGGACAGGTTTGGAGAACCTAGGAGGTGAGACACAGCTGTGAGACTTTGGAAAAGACTGTTGTTGGCCTGGGGAGCCAGATGACAGAACATTTGCATCAAGGTGGGGCAGGAAGAAAACCTTGGACTGAGCCTCCACGGTCCAGGAGAAGACCAAACCCCACATCCTTGCCTGTGCTTCCCCTTCCCCGGGCCCCAGCTTCCTCATCTGTGGAACCAATGGATGAGAGGATGACCTTGGAGTCTCTTCCACAGCTTGATGGTCTGATGCTTCTAACCAAGCCCCCGGGCACAGGGCTGCTGCATTCCCAGCCTGGGTGCACAGATCTCACACTGACCCTCCCTGTTAACTGAGCCCCCAGAGGGACAGAAGGAGCAGGGAAGACCCTCTCCACAGCTGCTCCAGACCCCAGGCAGCGAAGGTAAGGCTTGCAGCTGCCCAGACCTCACCAGTCTTGTTCTCACAGCTCAGAACCTGCAAATACCAACGCAGCCTTTTCCCCAGGTTTCAGGAATCTCACTGAGCTGCCTCGGACACCCCACAACTCAGCAACCAGACTGACATGATGCTACACGTGGGAAAAAGTCCTAACTACCCAATTCTTTCTACTCTAATATCGTTACTCTACCTGTCCC
>NW_006773157.1:1783188-1791038 GCF_000442215.2 Lipotes vexillifer | reverse complement strand
CCCCCCCCCCCCCCCCCCGAGAAAAAGAAAAACTCCCACAGGGAGTCAGCCTTCCGAAAACCAAGTGACTGCTTTTCCAGAAAGCAACACTGGGCTGGCCCCTCCTTTGTCCCTGCACCCGTGAGGCTCCAGCTCTGGAGAGCTGCTTATTGACTGACAGCCCTGTGATTTCGGCCCCGGCCCCACCCCCTGAAGTCTACAGTCCGCACAGCTGGGCCTTAAGCTTACGCTGCCTTGAGCTGTTAACGGGGGTCTGTGCCTGCTCTTAACTCAGCTGTAACCTTCTTGAGGACTAGGGAGGAACCATGGATTTCTTTTTCACCCCTAGCACCCAATCTTCGGAGGGATGTGGAAGAGTCACAGAAAGAGCAGAGCTTCCGAATCTGCCACGGGGTCTGGACATGGCACCACTTATCAGCCATGGGACTTTGGCAAAGTGGTTCGACCTCTTCGAGCCTTGATTTTTTTCCCCCTCAGGTATAAGATGGGGAGAATACCACCTATCGTGTGATTTGTGGAAATGCAGTGAGATCGTGCCTATGAAAATGCCTATACCATAGCTGGTACACAGTATGTGCTCAGTAAATGTTGGTCTCCTGATTTGTGCTGGCCCGAATGACGGAGGCCCAGGAAGGCAGCGGGACCTTCTCACTGGTCTGAACAGACCTGTGTGCATGTCCGGGGAGAAGCAGGGCTGGACGAGGTGATCCTCGGGCCCCAAATGAGGCGCTACCACATCTCAACTGTCAGGGAAGCCAAGTCCATGAGCAACTGGACTGGTTTGAGTGAAGAGCAGAGAATAAATAGGAGACCCCACCCACGGGCTGGCTGGGGTCCACAAAGCCCAGGCACACATTCAATAAATCATTCATGTTCACAACAGGTACACTGACGGAGGGGAGGAGGGAGGGAGAGACAGAGAAGATGGAGCAGAAAGGAAGGAGAGGAAAGGGGAAGGAACAAGACCTGAGAGGGTGAAAAGGTGGCTGCTCATCCCATAGAAGGCCCTCTCCTTTGGTCTGTTCACTTTTTGTTTTGCGGTACGCGGGCCTCCCACCGTTGTGGCCTCTCCCGTTGCGGAGCACAGGCTCCGGACGCGCAGGCTCCGGACGCGCAGGCTCAGCGGCCAATGGCTCACGGGCCCAGCCGCCCCGCGGCGTGTGGGATCTTCCCGGACTGGGGCACGAACCCGTGTCCCCTGCATCGGCAGGTGGACTCTCAACCGCTGCGCCACCAGGAAAGCCCAGTCTGTTCACTTTTATAACAGTAAAGGCAGCCCTCGTGTTACTGCGCTTTCCTTTACTGTGCTCTGCAGATGCTGCATCTTTTACATAATGAAGGTTTGTGGCAACCCTGCGTCGAGCAAGTGTTATCAGCACCGTTTTTCCAACAGTATGTGCTCACTTTGCACCTCTGTCCCATTTTGATAATTCTCACAATATTTCTAACTTTTTCACCACTATTATATGGGTAAGGGTGATCTGCGATCCATGATCTTTGATGTTACTATTGCAAAAAAGATTATGACTCGCTGAAGGCTCAGTTGCTGGTTAACATTTTTTAGCAATCAAGTATTTCTTAAGTAAGGTGTGTATACTGCTTTTTTAGACATAATGCTGTTACACACTTAATATAGTGTAAACGTAACTTTTACATGTACTGGGAAACGAAACATTTGCGTGACTTGCTTTACGGTGGTTGTCTGGAAGTGAACCCACAGTATCTCGGAGGTTTTTGCCTGTAATCATTCCACAAATGTGAAGAGCAACCAGGAGGGCAGGGGGAAAGGAGAGGGAGAAGCAATACAGCATCTGCAGAAATGCTGCTTAGCTGCCTTGCTTCCCATGCCGGCGTTTCATAGCTGTACCCTTACAGCGGTCACTTGGCATTGAATACAGAAAGGTCTTCGAGATGCATCCCAGCTGGGTCCACACTGTCAGCCACCTCTCAGGGGTGTGTCAGGGTATGTGTGCTAGACCCCAAGGGCCATGATGCCCAGGCTACATATCAAGTGACCACGTTTACAGTAAACGTGCAAGTCTCCCGCATCCTTCTTTTGGGAATTACGCTCTCTTCTGGGCTGCGTGCAGGGCAGGTGGCCCCACCGTGTCAGGCGGCTCTGTGTGTACAAGGCATGCCCGCCGTCAGGGGGAGGGAACATCTGCTCGGCCCCCTCCTCCTCACCCAACCACACGCAACACAGTGCACATGCGATGTGGCAGCTGGGGTTCAATTCAAGAAACTGCTGGTCTGGAGCCAATTTGGTCCCTTAACTAATGAGGCGGGAACATCTGGAGATGTGGCTGGAGATGGCTGGGCTGGGCCCCTCACAGCAGGAACACATAGATCACATTTGGTCATCACATAAAAATCGATGCTTCAGGGCCTCGACCGCCACTAGCAGAGACCCTGCCTCTGTTTCGGCTCTCCTGAGCTATTTCAGGTGATGGAGCCCACCCTCCATCCTACTGCCAGCAGCATCTCACCTGCTTAAAGCCTGTAGGGGCTCCTCCTCAGCCCCCGGCCACACTTGAAGCCATGAGTGAGGGGCCCTCCTGTCTCTGGAGGAGTACACTCCAGCCATCCCAGAACTCACTAGCTCTCCTGCCCACGCCCCTGACTCTGCCTGACACACCCTCTGCCTGCCCTGATGGCCTGGCCAAACCCTACGCGTTTCCGACACTCAACTCGAGAGAAACCCACACTGCAAGGTGATGCTTGGCACACCCAACGCCCCATCCCCAGGCTGCGTTACGTGGCCCTGCTCTGTACCCTGATGCCACACGGCATCCTCCATCAGGGCACATATGAGACGGCACGGTGACTGTGGGCTGTCTTGTTCGTCTCCCCCACGAACTGTGAGCGGCCTCGCTCCTCCTCTGTCCCAGACCCGAGCCCAGTGATTGCTCTGTACATACTGGATGGAGGGACAGAGGGAGGGATGGGGGAGGGCGGGCACTCAGGCTTAGGAGCAGAGCCCCACGAGACTCTAACCTGCGTCCATGCTGTGGTTCATCTGGTGGTCACTGGTCTCTCCATCTTCACTCAAGTAGCCCGGGGGTGGGGTTTCTGGGAATTGAAAGGAAGGTGGTTCATTAAATGGCCTCTCCGGTTTGCCTCTTGAGACGCCCTTTGCAAACTCACACATTCACACCATTATGCCAGGGGGCGGGCGCCGAGGAGCTCTGGGCCTTGGATCCCTGGCTCCCACCTTCCTCATGCCTTTCTTCCTTCCTGCTCCCCACCTGGACCATGACCACCTTTGTTCACATCATCCCTGACTCCCAAGTCTGAAATGCCTATTCCTACAGCCTCTGCCGGGCTGAACTTCTCCCCATCCCTCAAGGTTAGGTTTAAGCTCCGCCTCCCTTCCAGGGAGGCAGTGGACTCATCACCCCTGCCTCACTCATCTCTGTCCTCTGAAGCGCAACAGCCTCAAACTGCCCTTTAGCTTTACTATCTACCCGTGTGCAGATCCATGGTTATCTGCTGTCTCTTGAGAGGATGTCTTGGCTCCCGAAGTGGGATGCAAGTTCCACGACAGCAGAGATTGCGATCTATTTCTCTGAATGACCCCCAGATCCCGACTCAGCTCTCTGCTTTGCTGGATGAACAGAGTGGGCAACCTACCCCTAGGGACCCGCACCACCTGTGAAGGATCTGTAAGCCTGGATTTGTAAAGTGGGTCCCTCCTTAACACTCTGACCCACGCGCAAAGGCCCGTGGTCAACCTCAGCACGGTGAGCTCACTCAGGGTGAAAGGCGCGTCCAAACTAGCCAGCTCTGAAAGTAAGGCGGCACATCACTGCCCAGCCACCTGCGCTGGGACCGGCTAAGCTCCGCCAAGCAGTTTTCCTGGACGCCCAGAGCGCTGGTGACTCTCACATTATCTGCATGTAAATGAGGGGCTTCTAAAAACATTTGCACTCTGACGGCACAGCCCACTTCTCCCGGTGGAATAAAACCTCCCACCCAGCTTGTAACCCTCCCCGGGCTTACTTACAGGGCCAGTTCTCCGCACACTGCCCGGCCCTCGGCCCTCTGCTCGCCCGCTGCCTCTGCAGCCCCCAGACTGTCGGGGATCCTGCCTGAACTCCAGCCCCGGCCGCGAGGGCGGTGAGAGAAACACAGCGTTGCTATTTCCGCTTCCAAAATAAATGACTGCACCGAGGCCCGGCGGGAGGGTCACGCCGCCGCTCCTCCGTGCCAAGAAAAGCATCATTAGTGAGTGGGGAGCCAAGGCCACGGGTCCTCTCCCCACAGGGATGCAGTTCTGAGTCAGGGGCCTCGGCCCAGCGTGTGTGCAGAGACCGGGTGCCGGGTCTATCTGGCCCCCGCCCCCGCCCCCGGGCCAGCCTCACTGCCCACGTGTGCATACCTGGAATATTGCTCTGGGGCTCGATGCCGGCGGGGAAGTTAGTGTTTTCGGGGATGGAATGGCTGTAGTCGTCCAGCGGGGGGAACTCGGCCGGGATCTCTGTGTGGCGTGGCACCAACACAGGAGGTAGAACTGCCCAGAGGAAACAGAGCAGAGGTGGATCAGCGTCGACGCCAGGCTGGCACCAAAGCCCCTGCACCCCCAAATGCACCACAGGCCCTCCCTCACAAAGAGGACAGAGAGAGAGGGGAAATGGGGGGGGGGAGAAGGGGGAGTGGGGTATAGGAAGGGGGTAGAGGGAAGGGGAGACAGGGAAAGGGGGAGAGGGAGGGGGAAGAAGGGGAGGTGGAAGTAGGGAGGGAGGGCGGGGGAAGTGGGGAGGGAAAGGGGGAGGACAATGCCATGCAGGTAGCCGCAGGCCCCACAGAGGCGGCGCACCTGGGGTCTCCACCCTCTGATAGTGGTAGGGATTCACGCAGACCTCGTCTTTCTTCATGTTGAAGGCGAACTCACACAGCTCCATGGCCCGCAGCTCATGGTGGCTGTGTAGGTCGGGCCATCGCCACAGGCGGCAGTAGATGACATGGGGGAGCCCCTTCCGGTGGGACACCTGCAGCCGGCCATCCAGGGACCTGCCGGGAACGGGAGGGACAGAAACAGACAGTGAAGTAGGTCTGGCTTGCCTCCTCCCACGTCCGGCCTGCCGAGCTCCATGAGAACTCGCTGGCAGAGACTCAGGAAGCTCCCCTCCGCTGGTCTGTCTCACACGCAGAGGGCCAGGAGATCAGAGAAGCTCTGTGCGTGCTGGAAGGGGTCCAGGAGAACACAGAGGCCCACCCAGCAAGGCCGAGGGCTCCCAGGCTGACAGAGCTGACCTCGGACCCGCCGCACGAGGGGAACGACAGCGAATCATGCTCTGGAAAGGTCGGGGCCAGGTGGAGGTGTGCAGAGGGGACAGGGCTGAACTAGGAGACGGGAGTCCTTCAGGAGCCGATGTGATGCTGAGGAGGAGGGTGACGGCACACAGGGCCCCCCCGCCCCCACCAATCGCTTTCCACACTCACCCAGTTCCTCTCTCACACATGAGAAACCAGGAAAAAAAAACCCGACCCTCTTTTTTTTCAGTTGGTGTTTGTGATAAGGCAGGGAGGGAGAGAAGGCAACGAAGGGGAATTTTATCCGGTCAGAGGCTACACGGCAGACCTCTCGGGAGTCCCTCCCAGCGTGAGGGCTGCTGGCAGGCTGGCCCAGGTGTCCCAGTTCAGAGCTAAGGCCTAAGCGGTCATGCGTGAGCAGAGCAGGAACCGAGCCTGTGACTTGGTTCTGCCACGGTCCCCGACCTGGCTGGGCCGAACCCACCCCCCACGGCAGTGTCCTGTCCCTGTGCAAACCACGTCTTCCATGGTGACTTAGCCTCTGAGCAGCTGACCTGGCGCCACGCCCCCCACCCCAGGCCAGAGTGTGGTCCCTGGTGGACCAGCAGCACGGGTCCACGGAAGCTCGTGAAAAAGGCAAAATCTCAGAGGCTACCCCAACCCACTATATCAGATTCTTCCTCTTTCTAAAATCCCCAGGTCATCTGCAGGACAAGAAAGTTGGAGCAGTGCCACAGGCCATGACAGCTGGGAGCTCGTGTGGCAGAAGCACCGTCAGCCAAGAGTAAAGGTCGGAGGCAGGAGGCATCTGGAGGGAGAGGTGAGAGACTTCAAGCAACGCCAGGTATTAGACAGGTGAGGAGGTTCCGTTCACACAGAGTCCTTTATCTAACAAGCCTTTCATGACCTCCTACTCTGTGTGGCACTAGGGTTACAGCGGTGAGGGAAAGAGAGTAAAAGAGACCACAGAGCGGTCCCTGCTTCCACAGAACTTCCGTGGGCAAGACCGACATTAATCGCATAGTCAGGACAGCTACAATGACAAACTAAGTGCAGGGAACCACAAGAGCATATGACCCTGGGGACCCTGCTGCACTGAAGGGCGGGACAGGGCATCTCTGAGGAGGCGGTGGTTGACCGGAAAGTCTGCAGGATAAGTAAGAACTAAGTAGTCAAAGGGGTACAGGAGGAGGGCACTCCAAGTAGAGAGAAGAGCACGTGCAAAGGCCCTGGGAAGGTGGAAAACACGGTGAGGAGGAATACCAGAATGAAGGCCAGAGTGACCAGAGAGGAGGGAGGCTGGGGTAGCAGACGGGGGGTGCTTCTGCAGGGTCTCAGATGCCATGGTGAGAGGTTCTGCCTTTCTTCTAACAGCCACAGGAAGCCTCTGAGATGTGTAAGTGGGCTGAGAGTGTGTTTGTGTGTGCGCATGCGTCTGTGTGCACGCACGCAAGACACAGGCCCCGTGATAATCCTGGCTGCGGGGACAAGCAGACTGGGGGCAGTGGAGAGTCAGGGTGGATGAGATGGACGCTCGTCAATAAGGGGGACCCAGAGGCAGTACTGCGCCTTCTTCAAGACGGCCCGTCCTAGGACCCCACTGGCCCGCGGGCAGGACTCTTCCAATAGCTGGGCAGGCCTGGTGGAGAGACATTTGAGGCTCTCCCTCCCTGCCCCCATACGACTGAGGGCACCCATTTTCCTGAATATATGGACACTCTGTGAGGGAGGGGCTTGCCAGATGCAGCCAGAAGCACCAACCAAAGAGGGAGAAACAGGAATCCAATCAAACTCTCCAAGCCACTGGCCTGGGCAGGGGGGAGGACAGACAGAGGTCAGAACTGGACTTGGGCACAGGGACTGACAGGGATCTGCTGACTAAGGGCAGCTCAAAGGATGTAATTATACCTCCCTCCTGTGGGGCCCCAGACCGAGGAACCCCGACAGCCCAAAAACAGTAATTAGGAGGCAGAACGAGAGAAGACAGCCTGGGACTCGCCCCTGAGATACAGAAGGCAAATGGCCAGATGTGGAGTCATGAGACCTGGGGTCAAGATGAGGTTCTCCTCTTCCGGCTGTGAGACCCTGGGCAAGTCCTGAAGTCTCCGGGACCCTCGGTTAGCTCATCTGTAAAATGGAACATTCTCCCCCCACCGCTGCCCCTGACCTCACGCAGCTCAGTATCCACTCTTTTAAAAGCGCTTTGTGAAGCACCAATAGGACCGTTATTCTTCCCCATCACGACGGCCACCCTCCAAACCCGGCCCCGGAGAAGTGAGGTGAGCTCTGGGGCTGAGGGCCAGAGAAAGGGAGAGTGGGAGGTGATGTGTGGGGATAGAGAGGGACTCGGCTCTTCCCATTTTCTTGCAAAGCCACCGTGTGTCCATAGATAGGGAAGTGGTCACTTCTGCTCTTCAGTGTTGGACAAAAGCCCCAACAAAGAGCCAGCTGGACATCTGGAGTGGCCTCTGCAGGGGGAGGCCTTGGAGAGAGGCTCAGACCAGCAGCGAGGAAAGAGTGGGCTGTGGAGGGAGCCCCCAACCCCTACCTGGTTGATGGAAGGGTTAGCCCTCTTGCTTTAAAAAAAAAAAAAAAAA
>NW_006773157.1:1781983-1783105 GCF_000442215.2 Lipotes vexillifer | reverse complement strand
GTGGGCTGTGGGGGGAGCCCCCAACCCCTACCTGGTTGATGGAAGGGTTAGCCCTCTTGCTTTAAAAAAAAAAAAAAAAAATGCAGCACTATTCACAATAGCAAGGACATGGAAGCAACCTAAATGTCCACTGACGGAGGAATGGATAAGGATGCGGAACGCATGTATGATGGAATACTACTCAGCCATAAAAAGAATGAAATAAATAATGCCATTTGCAGCAACACAGATGGACCTAGAGACTGTCATACTGAGTGAAGTCAGACAGAAAGAAAAATATCATACGATATCACTTACATGTGGAATCTAAAAAAAATGGTACAAATGAACCTATTTACAAAACAGAAATAGAATCACAGATGTAAAAAAAATAGTAACACGGGGCAGGATGAGGGGTGATGGTGGACAACTCAAGAGAAGGGTCCCTGCTTCCACGGGGCAGACGGCCTGAGAGAGGGCGCGAAAGGCCAAGTTCCCTCAGCCCTGCACTGGGCCTGCGCCTCAGGCAGGGCAGGTGCGGGGACGGGACGCCCTGGGCACTCCTGACGTGGAGCGACGCTCACACGCCACCCTAACATCCTAACCCCCAGGACTGGGACAGCCGAGCCAGAGACCCAGAGTGACCCAGGGCCTGCTCACGGGCCCGCAAGGGGGAAAAGGGCGTGGAGTGGGCGGAAATGGGACACCTCGGGGACACACGAGGCTCAGACACGTCATGTGACGGAGGCCAAGGTCTGGGCGTGATGTGGCCCTTATGGGCTTTGGGAGTTGAGGGATGGGAAGGAGAATCAAGGAGGTGGTGAAGGAGCGCAGAAGGCTCAGCACATCTGTCGGCAGAGACTGCAGTGTCCTGATTCCTCACCCAATCCCTTCTGCTTTACATGGGCTGTTTCCTCTCAGGGCCCGAAGAGCCTGGCTGTCTACCTGAAGAAGAAAGGCAGAGAGCACTCCAGGCACAGAGGAAGGAGCAGGGAGAAAGGAGGGGGGGGGAGTAAAAAGGAGGGGGTGGTGGGGGGGAGGGGGGGGGCACACAGGACGGGATGATGGGAGGGAGGTGGAGGGAAGGTAGAGGCAAGTGATGCATAGTGGGAGGGAGATGGACAGGGGGAGGGGGAGGGGAGG